>NW_023276806.1:86708167-86918167 GCF_003668045.3 Cricetulus griseus
TAACAGAGAAAAATAATGTTTGGAGTGAGAACTCCCAGTTGGCCAACTGAGTGAGATGGTGCAGGCATCCAAATGCTTGCTTACATTTCGTCTACTGCTCTGTGAGACTCCCATTGTGGTCTTCAGTCAGACCCATTTTCCAACTCAAAGCAATAAGCATTTTTGTTATATATGTTTGTTTTTTTTACATTTAAAAATTTTAAGGGATTGTATTTTTCTTAGTAAAGATGATGACGTATTGGGAGGTAATTAAGACAGGGAGATGGAAGAAAATTCGGGTGGAGAAAGCTAACCTGGGTTTGTTACTTATTTGAGTTGAAAAGGAAGAAATGAAACACTGCATTCTATTGGATTCTGAAAAAGAGCTGATAAGGGAAACATAAAGTGATGTGAATTTTTTCATATATATGACTAAAAAAAAATCACTGTAAAAAAGTAACTTCTATCTTGAAACTGAAATGACCTGAAGAGTCACTTGAAACTGAAATGACCTGAAGAGTCACCTGCTTGCACACTAATGATCCAGCTCCTCTGGCCAGCTGTCACCCTCCCTTTTATTAGTGACAGCAGGTGCTTGGATCTATATTCTGCCTCTTCCATAAGAGGAAGGCCCATTGTAAAGGGCTTTACAGCCTCACTCCTTAGCACACAGTGACACACAGCATTTTCAAAATGACTCATTACTGCTTCCTTTTAAGGACAACTTTCTAGAGTACTTATTAACTTGAAGGTTTTCTTTCTAAATAGGATTACCAAACTAATAATAATGACCAGGCAGTGGTTGAAATCTGTATCACAAGGATCACAACAGCCATCAGAGAGACGGAATCCATTGAAAAGCATGCCAGAGCCCTGGTGGGACTGTGGGATTCCTGCTTGGAACACAACCTGAGACCTGCAGGGAAAGACGAAGATACTCCGCATGCAAAAATCGCCTCTGATATCATGAGTTGCATCTTGCAGGTATGTCACCGCACAGCAGCAGGCAATTTGATACTGAGTTGGCAGCTCATGTGAACACATGATGTCTCTGAACTGACAATTTTTGTGCCTTTTAGATACTGTAAAAAGACACCATAAACCACTGATAGATTAAACCAGCAGGTTCCTAACTAATAAACTGAGAAAATCCTATCGAGTCCTTGCTGTGTCCCTGTAAGCTATACTATAAAGAATTAAAAATAATACCTCAGCAATCATGAAAGCATGGGGAGGCTAAAGGAGGATGGCCGGTGCCCTTCTCTATCACTTCCCACTTTCTCTTGAGACAGGGTCTCTCACTGAACCTGAAGATCAGCATTGCAGGTATATTCAGCCATGCTCAGCTTTATATGTAGATGCTAGAGATTTGAACTCAGTCCCTCATGCTTGTTCAGCAAATGCTTCTGTCTACTGAGCTGTCTCCCCAACCTGACTGACTCAGTCTGTGTCTGTTTTTCTAAATACCTATCTGTTATTACCTATCTGTTCTACACATGAGAAATGGGCAAATCCATGTCTTCAAGTGTCTGCTTTGCCATTTTTTTACATCTCTGCTTTGCCCCTTTGCCAATTAAGGGTAACAACACCTACTGTTTGGAACTATGGGCCATCCAGGTGGCATAACATGTGAAGTGCTTACCTATGACAACCGAAGTGCAGTCAGTGGTCAGTAAACATGGTGGTCTCTAGCTAGCAAATAGGTTCACAGTCTTGTAGGCCAATAGAAACAAGTTTCCATCTAACTCCAGCTATGACACAAAAATGTCAAAACTGTGTACTGCACTCCTGTGATGGTAGATAAACATGAAGAAGGTCCTTCATTACAATAGTTTTCTATATGTGGTGTCGACATGACATGGAGCACCAAATTCAAACCACAACTTACCCAAGGCTAGGAGCTCCTCTGACCGAGTTACTATATGGATTCAGTCATTGCCCATCTCCTGGAGAACCCCTGAAAAGAAAGATACATAAGACATTCTGCTTTCTAAAATAAATACAGACTTGGAGAGGACAGTGAGGATGAACATGTGGCCCAGGAGTATTAAAACTATTGGCCTAGTTGATGTACTAGAATGAAACTCCAGAGAACTGAGACTCCATACCTGATTTTAACCTCATCCAGTGAGTTATGGCACTCACTTTTTCTCAACCACCGTACTTAGTAGACCAGGTATCATATGTTAATCAGCATGGCATTATCTGTTGTCTCATCTCAGCTACCACTGTGGGAGGGCCTATGAAGAGGGAACTAATCCAAGATGGATGACAAGGGATACAAAAGGGACTAGAAGTCATCCACAAACCGGCAAGTGTATATTTTTTTTTGTTAATGTCTAGCCTCTTTGATTGCACACACAGTACTCATGTGGGCTTCCCCAGTCAATACTGTGTGAAGTCTTATGGGGAAAACTGGTATAAAGTTAAAAGTTTACTTAACAAACAACCCTCTCTCTATTTTTACCTGTAGGTGAACTTGGATAAAGTAACACTGGTACCTTTATTGCCTCATCTATAAAGTAAAGATTAGAGGAGTAATTGCCTTGTGTTTTTGTTGCAATGAGTAAATGACCAGACAGTAAAGAATAAATATTCAGATATAGGAAATACCAAATGATCATTTACTCCAGTTGAATCATCATCTGCAGGAGACTATATGACACCATACAACACTCTCTTTTTATTGTTATTTTTCCTGTGTGTGTTTGGTGTATGTGTGAAGGCTAATGGTTGACATTGGGTATCTTCCTCCATTGTTCTTCACTTTATTTATTGAGGCAGGAGCTCTTGATGAAACCAGAGCTAACCAGCTTGCCCCCATCTCCACCTCCAAGTGCTAGAATAATAGGCAGGCCACCACACCTACCCAGCTTTCATGTGTGATTGGGGATCCCTAACTAGGGTCCTCATATTGTGTGGCAAGTGCTATATCCACTAAGCCACTGCCCAAACCAGTGATTCAAGTCTTTACAACAAGATATTTATTCAGTAATTACAGCCATTGGTGGTTGTTTGCCTAGCTCTTCTCTCCCAAATTATGTTCTTTTTTATCCATTGAGATATTCCCAGCACCTAAAATAGCACTTGGCAAACAGTAGGTACTCAAGTATTATCTACTGAATGAAGCAATGTATGGGATCAGGAGCAGTAACGACCCTGTGGTTTCCTTAGCAACTAGACTTTTCTCCAGTGGGCTTCTGGACTTGGTTCTTGAATAGGAGGATGAAATGTGAAAGACGGGGACAATCAACAGACCTGCTCCCTTCTCACCTTTCAAGAATCCACTGGGACAACCAGATGACTGTGTCAGTTAGATTTCTAGATAGCTACACTGGCAAGAATCAAGCAGTCTGTCTGCATGTTGAGGCTGGATGAATAGCCAAGGAGCCCTATTTTAGTAGATGAACTTGAACATCTCTTGAGATTGTTGCTTTTCTATGGCTCCAATTGAATTTAATACCTGGAGGCAGAGGAGCCACTCTGTTGCTGTCACCCGAGATCTGTATCTCGTCTCCTTTGCTTTATTCCTTCCAGTTTTAAAACACTTGGAAAGCTTCCCAGCATGCATTTTCAAAAGGGAAATCTCTACCAAGAGCTCAAATGGTGCTAATCAAGTTGCGAAATGCAATCCTTGGCATCGTGGAACAAGGCCCTCTTGTTTCACATCTCCACTGAGGTGTGGCAGTCCTCGGGATTAAGTTTATTTCCACACAGTGCCCTCCGATAGTTCCCTGAGCTCTGAACTTGTAAGATAATATTCACACCAGCCGGCTCACATCTATGCTGAGGGCCAAGCTCCGCCATAGGCTGTGACATTATCAGCTGCTGTTAAAGTGGTTTATTTGTTGTAGAATGGTGACCACAGGACTTTTCTCTGCCTGCATCCCATTAGCAACCCTGTGATCCAAATAATGCTAAAGATAAAATGACTTGCTGTGCCCAGATCTACTGCATTAGGTGCCTTTGAAATGAAGTTCAGCCGACGGGACTAAGTTGTTTGTTATCTGTTAGGTCCCTGGGATTCTTCTTTGTCAATGTCATCCTGGCCTCTAGCCCCTTACTCACATCCTGTTGTCGTCAGCAGTGCTTGTGGCTTTTGATATGGTAGGGGCTGTCTAGACACTGTTTTGATGAGACGGAGTGCTTTTGGTAGTGATTGCTTAGAATTTAGATCAACTGTTTGCTCTTTGCTTAATGTTTTACTTTTTGTTTCATTTGAGAGGTTTCCAAATTATTTTGTGCAGGGAGAAGACAGAAAAGTTGAGTGTGTTGAAGTTTATTTTGTTTTTGTCTTTTAGTGATGACATTATATGCTTGAGAGGAGGAGGGTTTTGTGTTTTTGTATTGGATCCACACTTCAAAGATATCCAGAACTATTCTAAAAAGAAATCAATCTGATTGGTTCAGAAGGCCCATTCTTTCAGTGCTGCTACAAAGGGCTAGCTTACTCCAGAGGGTAAAACAGAAAATAATGATTTCCATCCATCAGATCCCTCCCTGCGTTTGTCTGTGCTCACAGTTAGCAAGGCCACTTCCTGTTGTCACCACCTTTGGAGTTTTACATTACACATAAATATGCTTGAGACCATAGGGCACAACCTTAATCCCAGCATTAGGGAGGCAGAGACAAGCATCTATGTGAGCTTGAGGTCAGCCTGGTCTATGTAGTGAGTCCAAGGCCAGCCAGAGCTACATAGTGAGACTCCATCTAAAAAATAAATAATAAAAAATTTTAAAGTTCCTGAAGATCTATTCCTCTAATAAAAGATATGTACATTTCTACTTTCAATTTATTCTTGCCAAAAAAACCCAAAAAACAACAACAACAAAAAACATTCAGTGTAGAAAAAGTACCTTTGACAATGGAGTTCTTTTTGGAAAGTTCCCAATGTTAAGGCTTTGACCAATCAGTACAGGGACAAGTTTAACTGATGCAAGTTTAACAGTCAGAAGCCTCCATGTAATAATAATGTATTTGGATGTAATTGGATGGCTATAAATAGAGACCATGACAAAACTGGGGGTTGGGGTAGCATTCAGTGCTTGATCAGAAGTAACTTGAATGTGAATCCAAAGAAGCAGCAATATAGTATAATTGAGAAAAGAGGGGGAAAAAAACAGCCTTGCTGAACACCACAGTCTGCAGAGTGTACTAGCAAAAAGAAGATAGATTACTATTTTGGTACATGTACTCAAGTGTTACTCAGAGCAGGTATTAGAGACAGAATTTAGGGGGTGGAATGTTCAGGTCATCACAGATGGCTATAGAATAAGTGCATTATTTTAACCAGGTTCTATCATAATCTTGATGGAATATATCTCAGTATCTCTTTGAGCTTCCCTGATCTTGTGATCTTGTGCTATTGACTGAAGACTCTGGTTTCTGGCATGGCTTCTTGGTATCTTGATAATGTAAGAGGGATGTTCTGATCTGACCAAAGAAAAGTCTCCCGCTATCAATGAGTCCTTTGGCTTCACTATTTTGTGTCAGCCTTCTAGAAACCCCTTAGTGTGAGTTGAACTCAGTAGATCCAAGCAATTCTATGTGAGTGAGTGCCAGGCTTGGGAGAGAGGATAAGCCTGTCCTCCAGGGAGGCCTCATAACCTACCACATCAGGAATGGCCAGTCAAATCAGGCCCACATATATTTGCTAAAAGTTGAGGAAGGCAGGCCAAGATAATCAGATAAGGCATAGAGACATCTCAAGGCAGGCCATGGTCCTGACTCTGTATCTGGAAAATTGATATAGTATAAGAATGAGTTAAAAATGTATCAGGCATTTTGTTTGTTTGTTTGTTTGTTCCTGGTGACTAGGATACTAGGAATGCTTATGCAAAAACATATTTAATTGTTTTTTTAAGAAAAATTTAGGGATGGAAATGGGCTAGGCACACTCTATCATGGAACTCAAATATTAACAGGATCCAATTTCTCCCAGCTTGCCTCTCTAAACCCATGTTTTCTCAAGTTTCAATCAGGTTCTCTCTTGCTTAATGAGGTCTTATGATAGTGACACCCATAAACTCTTATTACCTTGAATACAGCATGAAAATTGTAATCACAGAGCCCTTTGAAGAATCCTTAACTGAATTTTGTGAAATACTTATTCCTGAGCCATCATTTGCACCAGGGAAATATGGCTCTCTGTTAGGTTGAGTCACTTACTCACTCTTGAGACCAAGGTTAGAAATGCTGTAAGCAGAAGAACTGGAAAGCTCCCCAAAGAGGAATTAATGTAGAATCTCCAAAGGAAAGCTGGAGAATACTGGAAAGGCTTCAGTGAGGCTGAGATCTGGAGGTGGAAGGGAAGCCATAGCAATAACATCTTCTGTCACTTTAGGGAGTATCATGAACTCAGTTCCCAACTTATGCATGTTCCAAAGTTATTGCTCCCAACTCACCCATTGTCTCAGCTACCCCATAGCATTTCCTTTACTTAACTCACATATTCAATGTGAATGGGCAACTCATCCTTCTGGCACTGGCACTGTCGTTATTGTACTGTTGACTGTCTTAGACCCACCACTCATGTCAGGGTCATTCACAAAATCCTAGAACAAGTGGTGCATACAATGTTCAGTACTTAAACCACGTTTTAGCCCACTTAAAAAGTAACTGAAAACTGACTGAGAGAACTGTGCCTTTCTCAGAGAAGAGTTCATACCTTGATGACACCTTGTAGATAGTCCCAGACCAAAATTAATTTTAATGCAAGTGAGCAAATTTCCATGTGTTCAGTCAATTTCTGCATCCTTACTGGTGAGGCATCTGTTCAAACCCTTTGTCTATTTTCTCATTTGGCTGCATGCCTTATTCATACTGATTCCAAGTTTGTTTGTATGCATATATTCTGGTAATTGCTAGATCTTTGTTGAATAAATGGATTGCGCATACATGTCCTTTGGATTATCTTTTCATTCTCTTAGAATATCACTGGACTAGAACTCCTTATCCACTTTACATTTCCCCTTTTTATGGTGATATTTTAGTTAGATTTGAGGAACTGCTCACTGACCCAAAGCCACTGGAGATATTGAATATGCTCTTTTTCCACCTTTACTTTGTTTTTTATGATTAGATACACAGTTTACCTGGATTTTATTTTTGTTTTGGTTGGCATAAGGGTCAAGACATTGTTTTCTCCTATCAAGTCTCCTTTTTGACCTAACCACCCCACATCTAAGATGTCGTGATGTTTCTCTGAGACCCTGTTTATCAGTGACAATCTTAGCCTCATGTTGCTTCTTTAGTCTTTATTGTAGCACTTGCTATATTCCACACCGTCTAAGGATATAACTTTCCCTTTAAGCTACTGAGGATGCTACAAGAATGAAAGCAGGTTCAGCTCTCATAGCAAAGGCCTAAATGGAAAGTCAGTTAAACTACACAGGACATTTTTATCTCTTATCGGACAATTCAGAAGTATCAGTCCAGAGCTGATATAGAGGCTCCTCTTTTCTCTGTACTACACACAGTTTCTAACTCATGATCCTAGACAGCTGCTTCAGTCCTTGTTACCAAGTCCTTGTTCCAGCTAGAGTTAAAGGGAAACAATTAATTCAAAGAGCCAAGTCACATCATTCTAATAGGAGCCTAAAGGCTGAACACAGTAAGCCTTCTTTATCTCACTGTCTAAAGCTTTGCACATGGCCGCATCTGCTTGCAAAAAAAGGTAGACAATGTTGTCTGCAATCATGTGGCTATCCCCAACAGAAATCCAAAAACCAGAAGTACACATTTTCTGTTGGAGAGGTAGAAGTTTCTATCCCATTACCCTTGCCCACCATTCCAGGCTTCCCTTCAATGACTATAATTTGATCAGATTGAACCTAGACAGTTACTCAGTGTATATTCTATTTAGAGGGTAGTCATTACTTGACCTTCTCCCCAAGGTCATTGATCCTTTAGCAGCCTGTGCCAGTCAGTTGATGTTGCGTCTGCCCTGAGACATATTTATCAGAGACTGCTCAATGGGAAAATATGATGAAAGTCATTGCTACAAATGTGGATAATTGGGTGACATAGCTCTGATCAGCCAGCAAGAGAGTGACAAAGCCCAGAGTGAAAGAGTCTGTTTTCTGTTGAATGCCCTTCCCAACATATTGTGTTTGCAGTGACAGCCATCACCATATATCTACATTATCTTGTGTAAATGTACTACATGCATGTGTACATGTATGCCTGTATGTCTGTATGTCTCTGTGTGTGCTTGCATGTGAAGGCTAAAGGTTGATGCTGGGTGCCTTCCTCTTTTGCTACATCCTTATGTTTTGAGACATGAAACTCACTGACCATGAAACTCACTAGTTTGGCAAGAGTAACAGGCAATAAGCCCTGGGGATTCTCCTATGTCTGCCTTCCCAGTTCTGGGATTACAGGCGCATGCCACCATGTACAGATTTTTACATGGGTGATAGGCAGTGGTCACCTCTCAACCTAATTACATTTTATTCATTTATTATTCAGTCTATCATGTTTACTGAGGACCTACCATAAGCCTAGAATTGTTGGAAGTAATAGAAAGCATAACCTATGAATGAAATGACAAGTGCTTTTCATTCAAAGAAAAGCAGCCCCTTTTATTTATAATATAATGTAAATATTATAGCAAATTGTAGCAAATGAAGATGTAGCAAAATGAAGACAGCTCCCAAACACATTGTATATAAATAGTTCTGCCCATAGTCAATCTAAGTGATGGGGATGGTGGTGGCAAATATATACAATTATATAATATCTATATTTATTTCCCAATTAGCTAAGTACCGATGTCAGTATTTATGAGACCCTTAAGGTCAGTCACAGATTAAATTATTTTAGAATCTAGAATGCCTTCAGGTTTTAGTCTTATATCTATTTTTCTTTTGAATATCATTGGCTAAAATTTTAGTATTCATTGACACATAGTAGCTGTCCATATAGCTGAGCGCACTGTGTTTCAGTCAATACTTGTAATGTGTAAGGTGTCAAAGCAGCTAGTATTTCCTGCCCCTTTCACTTTAGTCATTTGTCCTGCCAAGCTTTAAATATTAGCACTTGTCCTATACAAATGTTTTTGGCACCTGTTATCTGATCTCCTTCAATTCTCTTCCTGTCAGAGGGTGTCAAGAAAGACTTCTAGAGGAATGGATGCCTTAGCTGGGACTGAAGTGATGAGTTCATCTATTTATGTGCAATCACCATTTTAAACTACACTTGTGAGACCATGTAATATTTGTATTTCCATATCTAGCTAACCACACTTTACAGTGCTTTCCACTTCCATTCATGTTGTTGAAAATGATATTATTTCATTCTTTTTTATGAGCAAATAGTACTATAGTACTCGTGTGTGTGTATGTGTGTGTGTGTGTGTGTGTGTGTGTGTATCATATTTTCTGCATTTGTCCATCCTTGATTGATTCTAAAACACAAACACCAAGCTTGCCAATATTCCTTCGGTTGTTTTTCTCAACTGTAAATCTGATGATCTGTCCCTCCCCTTGACCCATGATTGCCCTAGGGATTAGTTCCAAACTCTTCAGCCTCTCTGTATACCCAGGCCCATTGGCCTTCCTGGCTCCTAACCATTTCCCTACATATATCACTGCAGCCACACTGAGTTATCCACAGCTCCCTAGGTACACCACAGTCTCCCTCACCTCTGTGCCTCCACAGTGGCTCTTTCTTTTCCAATCTTCACCTCACCATCACCCAGCTACCCCAACCCATCCCTTCAGTAGAAGCTAAGGCACCCATTCCTCTAGAAGTCTTTCTTGATACCTCCTTAGCACCCTGAACCTCACAGGTCATACCTCCAGCTAATACTATCAGCTGTCCCTGAGTCTTCTTATAAGACAAGAGGGGAGACATGCTATGTAAACAAGTCAGGACCTTTGTTTTCAAAGCTGTGCTCTAGAAGCCCAGGAAATATTTTTTAGGTGAATGAGTAACGAATCAACAATGAGTTACTTGTTTGTTGCCTTCTTATATTTCCTCAGAATTACAACCGGACCCCTGTGATGGTCTTAGCTGTGCCCATTGCAGTGAAATTCCTCCACAGAGGTAACAAGGAACTGTGTAGGAACATGTCCAACTACCTCTCCCTGGCTGCCATCACCAAGGCAGATGTCCTGGCTGATCACACCGAGGGGATAATAAAGAGCATACTCCAAGGTACAGTTCAAAAACTGAGCTGGGGGTGTGGTTAACAAAAACTCAATGAATTGCTGATGGCGCCTGTGAGTGAGGCCCAGCACGCAAACTGCAGAGTTAGGGTTTTATTGTTGTTGTTGTTGTTGTTTCTCTATGCTGATGGTTGACTCACAACCACACCATAATTTCTCCTGGGCCAGCTGAGTATGTTTCTTCACCTAGTGAATGAAGTACTTAGATTCACTGAAAAAGTATGAGCTTCCTGACAGTCCTATGATTCTCAATCCAGAGTGCTGTGTAGCCCATGATTCCTGTCAACGTATCCAATTCCTGGCTGTGGAGAGCTCATTCTGTGACAGGTCTCTCAATGGTTGATGTAAATGCACTTTTTCCTCTCATTTCCAAAAGTAAGAAGCATCTTTGGGTATATAAAATACACAAGAGCCAGGCATAGTGGCACACACCTTCAATCCCAACACTTGGGAGGCAGAGGCAGGGGTTCTCTGTGAGTTCAACGCCCACCTGTTCTACATAGTGAGTTCCAGGACAACTGGAACTACATAGTGAGATTTTGTCTCAAAATATCAAAACAAAAGATGAGATACACAGGAAAATGTGATGACTCTGTAACTCAAATATGACTTGAAACTAATTTACAAGTGCATTAAATACCGCCAAAATAAATAAATAAGGACATCTTTGTTATTACATCATTTGAATTGAAGAGCTCAAACCAGTCCACATATCATATGTCCTTTTGGGGGGAGGGTGTTCTTATCTATCTGAAACCTTGGTTTTTGGTTTTTTTGGAAAGGTATTTCAAGTCAGAGGACAATATATTGAATGACTTGATATGCATCAAGATATTTCCAGTCCTCATTGATAAAAATTCATGAGGACCACAGGCATTGCTGCCCATAGATTGTTTATTCAGACCCCACAGCCTCAACTCCTTGCAGAGTGCTCCTATGTTCCTAGTCCCAGGGTTTCTTGGAGTCTCCAAGGGTGTCCTGAATGTGCCCTGTGCCCAGTGTACCCAGGCCAGCCCACAGTCTATGTCCTTTTGACCAGGCCACCTAGCTTAGTACACTGTGATAGCATTCCCCTCATGACTCTGCTCCCAACAGGGTCCATATGGAGCCTCCATGCACCCTGCCAGAATAGTGGCCTCCGCCCTCATGGGAAGCTTCAGAAACCATGAGTCCTCCGACCCAGAGTCCACATGGCAGCCTCTGGCAGTAGAACAACAATCTTTCTCCCTGGTGTTAGGTCTTGGTAGACAGGCCTGAAGTAGGTTGCTTGTTTCAGGTAGCACATTGTTTTGCTCTGTTTGCAATAAGATAGGGAGTATACTCTTTCCAGCGGTAGACCTCTCACCCAGATGAGCAAGGTAAGTGGTTTAATCCCCATTGCAGAAAATAAATAAATAAATAAATAAATAAATAAATAAATAAATAAATAAACCAAAGCACTCTCTTTTCTTTCCTGAAATCTGAAATTAACTGTCCATATATGCATACCCCCTATCCTGAACCATCTTCTCACACACTCCACCTCACACCACCCGCCTCTAGCACCCCATTATTAGAATGCCTACTGCCTACCAAGGATGAAGGTTTTGTCCCCACCTCAAGCTCAAGTATCAGACACTCCTAAGAAGGTTCCTCAGTGTCACTCCAGATTCCTGGCCAGTCTAGCCCCCTGTCTGACAGATACTCAGATATGTCTGACCACCAAAGACAGTGAGGTGTGTTGCTCAGCCTGTGCTTCTCTGAAAAGATTTGGCACTTGTAATATTAATCAGTGGTTTGTTCCTAATTTCCTTTGGCCTCAGCATCAAATTGCTAATTTTGCTTCACATGTAGTTGAATTTGATGCAAGTCCAAAAAAGCAGTTATGCTTTTATTTTTACCACCTTCAAAACATTTTTTGAAAAACAATTCATAGAAATTACAAACACACCAGGCAATTTAAAACTATGGGAAGTAGACTTGGGAGCAACAGATTTATATAAAAATGAATTCTCTCTTTCAGGCTGCCAGGTGCTTAGCTCATACTTGTGAGGCCCTTTAAATGTTATTTCAATGACAAAGAGATCTTTGAAACACAAAATCAACTCTAAGTGAACTGCAAACATTTGAAATAAACAAATGATTTGGTTTATCTGATCTGGCACTTTGAAAAAATTGTCATAGAATCAATAGTAACTTGACCTATGAATGGCTGGGTCTGCATAGTCCAGGGTTTTGATTGTGAGGACTGACATGACTGTAAAGCCCCATCCACAGCTCATGTGAGTTGCAGAACAGAAAGGATTTTGAGTAGTGAGTCCTTTGCTCTGCAAGTCTTCATTTGATGCTCCCTGTGAGCAGCTTTAGTGAGCTCCTTGGGGGTCTTTCTTCATTACTGTAGTTTCTTCTCACCGTTAGACTGTTGTCTTTGATCTGTGACTGTCTTCTTTGATCTGTAGTATCCTAGTCTTTAGACTGTTGTCTTTGATCTGTGACTGTCCTCTTTGATCTGTAGTATCCTAGTCTTTAGACTGTTGTCTTTGATCTGTGACTGTCTTCTTTGATCTGTGGCATCCTAATCTTCATTCTCCTGGACTTCTACTCTTACAAAAAAAGGTTAGTGGTCATCTCTTCAATAACAACACTTACAATAGCATTATAAAAATAATGTCAGACAATTTTTGTGTCAAACATCGAATTAATTAATTCATTTGTATGAACTAAATCAGCATTACTCAAGAGAACTGAAAAACAGAAATCCTATTATCCATTTTACTCACCAGTAACACTTTAAGTAACAACAAAAAAACCATGGTATAAATGACTTCATGGAGAGGATAAAGAAAATAGGGGGAAAAAAGAAGAAGAGAGAAAGAGGAGGAGAATGAAGAGGACAAAGAAGAAGGAGAAAGTAGAGGAGGAGAAAGGAAAGGAGAAGAGGGGAAGAGAAACAGGGACAGGGAAGAAGAGTGGGAAGAGGATGAAAAGAGGAGAAGGAGAAAGAGGAAGAAGGGGAAGAAAGAGGAAGAGGGAAAGAAAGAAAAGGAGGAGGGAGAAGAAGAGCAACTCCTTGTTGTAACATCAAAGGTCCATGGGTGATCAGACTTCGAAATGACTTGACTTGGGCCTCAGTGGTGGCCCTGAAAGCTGTGGCTAAGCATCCTTCTGCTGTATTGTTTTGATTTTATGTCCCACAGCATGAGCCTTCACACTGTCCCGCTCACATCACTATGGATACCAATTACACAAAGTCCATATCCAATCTGATTTTCTGTTTTTAATCCAACGCTGGCAACCTCTTTCTGAACTGACACATCATCATTGCAGGTAGACCCCATGTATCAGTTGTCTGCTTAGACCATGAGCTACCTCAGAAAAGGAGATGGCAATGGGCTGCAGCAAAATCACATGAGTGGGGAGTTAGGAACATGTGAAAGCTGCAAATGCCCACCATGTCATTTTGTACAGGAGCAGCTGACTAGAATTAAACCCCAGCCATTTCACCCCAAAGCTACCTCTGCCGTTGAATCTCAGCTCCACTGAACATTGGTCACACTTGTATTTTTCTGAGCACTGGTTTCTTCTTGTGTAAATCAGATGTTCAGCCCACAGTCTAGTGTGCTCTCAATAAACACTAGCTAAGATGGTGATGGTAATGATTATGACAGCCTGCCTGTATTTGAGTACTTCAGTGCCAGGAGTTTCTTGTGAAAATCCACATTTTTCTGGAGTATTTGAATGAGTATTATGATGAATTAGATGTTCTTTCCCTATGTCCTCTCCCTTTGGCTAAAGCCTTCCTCTTGGGCCTCCTGGTGGAATGAGATTTCAAAGATGGAGCATCATTTCTCATGGCTCCTCATGACTGTACCATTGTTTTCTTCTCCAGTCATAACAAACAGGCACCCACCTAGTTCACTAACTCATCCAAAGATGACTTAATTCTGAGTCACTTTGCAAGATGCACTCCAGTCCCTTCCATGCAGCCTGCCCCCTTGAATTCTCCCTGGTTCTTGTCAGCACTATACAGTATATGGCTCATGGCTGATCATAATGGTCTAAGCTGTTTCTATAAGGATTAAATGGATGTCTCACCCTGTTTAGAAGCTTATTGCCACCTTAAAATTAAATTGTTTCTTTTAGTCACATCTTTATTTCTACTGACCTCATCTTCTACTACATCTCCAAAAGAGTTTTCCTTGTTAAACACACACACACACACACACACACACACACACACACACACACACACACACACACACACACAGTACTTACATTTTTAACTATTTACTGCCCCCCATATGGGATTCAGCTCAATGCTTTTCCAGACCAAGACTTATAAAACATGTTTCTTGCATCCCAATGTGTTTACAGTTTTTCCAAGGTCTTTTTCAACTATAAATTTCTTGGACAGTGCCACTCTTTTTTCAAAACACCAATTCAAAGGTTGGCCCTATGAGGTCCAGGGCTTTGGTGTCCTGTCTACCCTTAGACTTGGCTCATAACAGTCCATTGATTATATTTTTCAAAACTGTATTATATATTAAAATTCAAATTCCTCATATATGTTTATAATTCAACTATGAGAAATTATATGAAATAGGGTTGTATATTTACTCCTAAAGCAAAATGTTTGAATAATTCTAAGCCAAGTTATGCAGTTTTTCCTTATTACTGGATAGATATGTAATGTTTAATTAAATTTAAGTACAAATTCATTTTATTCAGGTTGTTTGCATCCCACTTAACTGTTTTGTTTCCTATGAATTTTCAAAATAAGAAGGAAAATTGTCAAAAAGGGTCCTCTTTTTGGAAGAATTAAAAGTACACAGTGTTCGCTGATTGGGCATAGGACAAGCAAACTTGAATACTGACAAATCAGTCACACTAGTGTCTTTAAGTCAGCCACCAGAAAAACTGTGTCCCATTTAGCTTTGATAGAAAATTTTGACAAATAATACAATGAATAAATCATTAGAATCTTATCTTAATTTTCCAGAAAATTGAAAAGAAGTGTATGTTCCATCTAATTCTACAAGTCTGGTATATCCACAAACCAACACCAGACAAAGGCATTATCAGAACGGAAAACACACATTCATTTTAGTCATGGACATAGATATACACATCATGAATAAACACTTAGGAAAATGATTCTATTGATGGTCAAGGGAAATTACATAACATTTCTTGAGCATAGACTTGATCTCAGGTACTTACCTGTTGACTGACGTTGTCCCTCCTTGTATTTTTAGAGGGAGTGACTTTTGCCATCCCATTTTATAAAATGCACAATGACTTATTTCAGGTTGGATTTATTCCAGGAATACAAAATAGTTTACTGTTTGAATTGTTCCATAGTAAAAACTGAGTGGGTAGGGTATCAGCTGTCAGTGTAAGTGTCTTATAAGATTAAAAGCAAATCAAACTGGAAATTTTTGAGAACTCTCTTAACTTGATTAGGAGGATACTTATATATTTGCTGGTGAATGAGCAGAAGCATGCCTTTAAGGCCAGGAAAGAGACAAAGATGCTTCTGTATCATTTCTATTTACCATGGTACTGGAAAGCATAGCCCAGACCCCCAAATAAATTATAATATTTATTGTAGAGTCATAAGTGAGTGAAAAGTATTATATATACTATGATTTATACGCAACAGCTATGAAATTATATTTATAACTTTTGAGAAGAAAATTACAAATCACTTTGAAAGTAGCCAGATAAAGCATAAACATGTGGGGTTGGGAGACAATGGTGTAGCAAAGACATTTTCAATAAATTTTCAATAAATTCAGTGAAATTTTAATAAAATGTCAATGGAAAGTTTGATGAAATATAATCATTTGATTTTTAAAATTTGCAAATCAGACAAAGTGAGTCAGAAAGCTCCAGCAATTTTTCAGAAGGAGAAAATGACTATGAAGGCATAATAATTACTACTGCATATAGTGCTGCAAAAAAGAGAAAAATAGTCCTGCAATGGAATAGAGAGGAAGAAAAGCAAACCTAGGCAACATGGGAATCAAGGATGTGGTGGGAAGTCTCTACAATAGAGACGAGTGGACTATTTAGTACATGTTGCTAAAGTAATTGTCCATATCAAAGCATACGTAAACTGATTTCAGATGGAACAATGGCCTATATGTAAAATGTGAAATGCTAGCTCTTTCCAGTAGTTCAGTGATGAAAGTCTCTCTCTCTTTCTCTCCCTCTCTCTCATGTCTCTCTCATGTCTAACTAATGAGATATTCTCTTATTCTAACAAAGGATATCTATAAAAATGAACCTAGACTAAATTACAATAAAAAATAATTAATACAAGACCCTTGGATTAAAAACTAAAACAAGTGTGTTACAGGGTGATAAATTTATTTTCTGCCTATGCTACAACATGTGTAATTGTATCTTCAGTTTCATGTGGTTATTTGTAGGTCCCTGGGGGAGTCCTTTGCAAATATTGACTTGTCACCCTATGACACTGTCTCTGCTGCTCAATCTGCATGTGATGTTGTCCTCTCTTCTCCCTCACTGAACCAGAGATAAGGAAAGAAATACCCATCTCTGTCTGCAGACCTTTTATACCGTCTTCTTGCACAAGCCACAAGATGACCTCAAGTGATTCGCAATTTAAGTAGAAAAATCTTTGAGAAAAGGAAATGTTATCTCAGCAAGAGTCCAGATTCCTTTCTGACTTGCTGGAAGGAGCCTGGAAAAAGACTGTCCAGTTAATTATGATAAATTTACCTCATGACTTTCTCTATGGGAGACAAAAACCCAAACCACTAAATGCTGAGCTATCTCGGAAAAATGGAGAGAGAATTTTGACTCCCCACAGATTGTGGCAGTGATTTTATGTGCCACACATGGCCGATGAAGTTTGATAGATAAAATGCCGATACTCCACACAACACTCAGCACACTGGTCACTGTGATTCTTCTTCCTGTCACCAGGGCAATCATTCCCATCTCTAATTGAGTATCTGCAATGTACCAGGGTCATATTAAAATTTTGGAGGGAGAACCATATCCATTCACAGAGGTTCATAATCCCTAGGAAGATGCTCAGTCATTAAAAGTTCATGACAAGAGCTGGAGAGATGGCTTGGTGGTTAAGAGTGCTTGCTGTGGCCAGGGGGTGGTGGCACTCACTTTTAATCCCAGCACTTGGGAGGCAGAGGCAGGAGGATCTCTGTGAGTTTGAGGCCAGCCTGGTCAACAGAGTGAGTTTCAGAACAGTCAAGGCCACAAAAAAAAAAAACAAAAAAACTTGTCTTGATGCTTGATGAAGGGAGAGAGAGAGAGAGAGAGAGAGAGAGAGAGAGAGAGAGAGAGAGAGAGAGAGAGAGCTTGCTGTATAACCACAAGGACCTGATTTTGGATCCCAGCACCCATATAACAAGCCAACCACATTGTTGACACACCTGTAACCTCAACACTGTTCAAAGCAGAGATGAGAGAGCGAATCTCTGAGGCTCAATGGCTGCCAGCCCAGCAGGATAAATTTTTAAATGTGAGCTTCAGGTTCACGCAGAGACAAACCTTATCAAAGGAGAAAGGCAGAGGATGATAAAAGAGAGTACCCAATGCCTCTAGCCTCTATGCATGCACATGGGTTCATGCACCTGCACACACACACACACACACACACACACACACACACACACACACACACACACGCCACTCACACATGCAAAACTCATGACATAATTATTGAAAAAGTTCTAAGTTTATGATATCACACACTGTAAGGGGAAAATTGCTCGCTCTACTTCTCACAAATAGTAACATTGACCATACAGATACTACTACATGTTTGTTGCACATACATTTTCATCCTAGTGACCCAAGTCATCTTGTATAGTTATTCTTGTCTTAGTTTTTCACCTGAAGGAGGGTTTTCAATGTTTCTTTATTATTATAATTTTTGTGAACTTTCTGTGTCTGAATAAGGTGTTACTAATTTTACATTATCATAAGCAGACTGACTTTCACTATGGAAAGAGGAAATTTTTGTCCTTTAAACTGAGGTCCTATTACAAATAGATTAAACATGGTAAAAAGTCGATCCAATCATAGTTTGAGAAATAGAAGAAGAGCAGGAGAGAAAAGGACTTCAGGGTGGCTGTCAGAGCTGCCTCCAGTTCATCTGCACCTTCATTGTTTTACCAGCAGGTGTTGCTGTGAGGTAAAGGAAACCTGCACAGCCTGGCTGTCTGCATGCTGATCTTAAAATACCAGCCACAATGTGGGGGAATCCTAAGGCCTATCTCTTTATTATAGTTTTATTCCATTGCTTATTTATGTTTCAGCACATGGGAATAGCATGGGGGAAATATTTTAAGACATATCTCATTTCAAAAGTAATTTGATGAGCCAGAAAACACTTTTATGTATGATATCTGCTTAGGGATTTTGTTTTGCTATGTAATTTAAGATGTGTAAAGATTAGTTGAGTGTGTCTGCTAATTAGTAAGCTAGTACTTAGTGGTGCCAGGATTTAAACACTAGGTTTCTGGCCTGAAGCGCTTGCAGACTTTCTTCTGTATTTCAGATTGATCAAGCTGCAAGAATCAATAACCTAATATCTTCATATTCATAGAACCCAAGCATACTATAAGACAATATGCACATTGCTTTAACTAGGGCTTTTACATTTAGGAATGTTGCTTCTTACCTGGCTAGAAGACAATTCTGGAGATATATGGTCCTGGTATATTTTTCAAATAAAGAGCTTCCTAATAAATGAATAGAGAAGAGATTAAATAAAAATCAATCATAAGATCTTATTACTTGTCAGTCTAGTTCCCGTTAATATGAAGTCAGTTAAGCCCCAAACTCTAAGCCCAAGGTCTGACATCCTGTGATATATACTTAAAAATTAAATGTTCTAAGTCGAAAGTAATCAATGCTTAAAGGTCAACTGTTACTGTAATAGTCAAGAAAAACATCAACTGTGCTTTGCTCATGTACACAATATGTCACTTGATAATCATATATGAATGCATACTAGAATGACCAATATAGTGTGCAATTAATATTATCAGAAAATAGGTTTGTACTTACCTTGGCCCATATCTTCTGAGGTGTTTAAATAGATTTATTTGTGCAGGCACATTCTGAACTCTCCAAAGTTAGGTCTAGTATTTCTTCCAGATAAGAATCCAGTCATATAGAGAATAGGGACTTAGCATGGGGCCAATGTATCAGAAATGTAGAGTTGAATAATTCTCAAGGGTGGAAGACTGGCCCATGTATCAGCTCATAATTGCAAGTAATTTTGTTACAGGCTCATAGACCTAACTTTATAGATTTCAAGACTGGAATGAAGTATGATTCTATGAGCATCCTCTGAACATATTTGATTCACAGAGCTTTGTTTCTGAAAGACACTGGGTCCCAGTTCCTTTCTTTTATTGAGAAGATTAAGACAAATGTCTAAGGAAGCTCAGCTAGATAGCTATAGATTTATCCCTGACTGTACTTGCCACAGCTCATGAGTGGGAATATCCGCTCATGGTTCTTCAACTGTACCTTTATTATACATGTTTACTGTGATTTCATGGTATTTCTGTAGCAGCTTTATAAGGTTCTAGAAGTAATTGCATAGAATCCTCAAAAGGAGATAGGTTGGTAGGGATTTTACCAGGATTCATGAATCTGAAGGGTTCTCTGGCCTTTCCCTTGCAAGAGAGAGAATGGACAGATCTCACTTCTTTTCCAGATTTGTGGTTCTCTCCTATGATAGTCCTACCATGTGTGTCCAACAGATAGCCCATAGGCCATACATATCGCAGAAGATCTATGAATGCACAAAATCCCAACTTACTGAAAATATTATGAACTCTCTCATTTTTGTATTTTTTCTGATAACTTGATTGCTCAGCTCTTCAGTATGAATTTTGTAGATGACAGCTTTATGTAGCAATGTCAAGAGTTGATATATGCATGTAGCCATCATATATATATGTCTACCTGGAGAAGCCAGATAATACATGTTTGTATGCTTGTGTTTCAATAGGGTAGAAAATTGAACAAACTCAGATTTGTCATATCGTTTCTTCCTCAGTTTCATAGTTGAAAAAACTAAAACCCGGAGAGATGAATGCATTTAGCATTTCTTACAATCCGTGGGACACCAAAGCTTGCAGCACCAGTAGAGTTTACTTCTAACAATATTAACTATTGCTGTTTTCATAGCAGCCTCTGAAAATGACTTCATTAGTCTAGATGAAGAACAGAAAAAGTGTGGATTTGCTTCAGAACAACTCTTAAACTTCAATTAGAGGACACAAGTTATCTTTTATAAAACATTTTATTTACAGTCGACTTTTACAAAAATAAAATTAATACAAACCCATTTCACAATATAAGTTACACAACTCTCTCTCCCAAATGGAACATTGAATTATAACACATAAGCTACATTTATGTTTGTTAATAAGTCACTTTGTGGTATAAATATGTTTTTCTCATCATCCATTTTGTCACAAGGTACACCATGAAGAATGAACAATGGGCAACAGTGCTTGTTTTTGTTATTCTTCCAGTATAAAAATGTCTCTGGCCAAAACAAAATTAACCAAAGAAAAGGAACACAATTGTCCTTCTGTTCTAAATCCAGTCTTGCTCAGTTATCTGAGGGTTTATCTGACAGAGGCAGACATTAATCTGAAAGCACCACAAGCAGAAGGCTTAGTAACAATGTCCCCAAGCCTTGTCCTAGGCCTTTTCCTTCAACTGTTTATTCAGTATTTTGCCAAGATAAATAAAGACGATCTCAAGCCTCTCCTTCATTAGTCTCAAGTGTTCGTATTACGCACCGAAGTTTTTAGACTTTCCCAACAGGCATATATTTAAAGTGTGAGTCTCCTTTGGCTTCAAGTAGAGTTTCACAACACTTAAGAAACATACTGCGCTCCTCCGTGTGGCTGAATTTCTGTTACTCCCCACCCGACGATGTTTCCCCTGATGTGGCAAGACTCGACTCCTCCACTCTCCCTTATCTCCTCCTCGCTGAGAACACGATCCCAGATATTGAAGCCCGTGATTCTTCCAGAAAACGCTAATGTTTCATCAAAGCCCCCGCCTACACAGCAACCATTCTTTTCTTGGCCAATCTGTAGGATTCCGCCCTCAGGAACAGAGTGAAGCATGGCCATCTCCACAGTGGTAGCCACCCTCTCCCCATTTACCCACAAGGACATACTCCCCTGCTCTGAACTCCAAGTACCACAGAGGTGGGTCCACCTCCCCAGGGAAACCACAATGTCTGCAGTTAGCTTATTCTCCTTTCCACCCACCACAAACACTAGGGACTGGGAGCTGAGGTACAACTGGATCTCATAGGGATTCCACTTTGTGCCATAAGAAAACAGGATGGTTTTGTTTAAGACATCTGTGGCTTTGACCCAAATGCAAGTACTAAAAGATTCAAGCTTCATTGGTCTTACAGGATGCACGCTTCCAAAAATCTTCTTGGACCGCATCGGGAATAAAATCGCTGTTTCACAACCTGGAGTGGCAAAGAAAGAAAACGAGAAAAACGTTGATTCATTCTGAGTTATTTTGGTATTTGGTTATGTTAACTTAAGCATGTTAACTATACCAGATAACTATATACAGTAATGTGTTATGACTCATGGGGCCTCCAGTTTGATCTCTACACAGCAAGGAGAATAAAAGTGAAGAAGAGTTACTTGGCTTATTCAGTGAAGCAATCATTTATGCAAACAGAAGTAAAGTGCCAACTCAACCCATAGACACCAAAAACCATGTTGAATAGCCATCTCCCTTTCAATCCCCTTTTCAGTTTTACTGTTTTTTATTATTATTGAATCACAATGAGTTAACTTTGGAGGACTCTATTTTTTTCCAAGGATTTAAAATCCATCCATTTCCTTCTTACCCTTTCCATGATCCTAAAACAATAAACCAATGAAACTCGATGGCCCTAGCTAATTCTAGGTAGTCATTATCAGCATGATTTTTAGTATAGTGATGTCACCAGGGAATGCATTTGCATGTACCACATGATCTTGGATATTGGTAATTTTGTAGAGTTTATACAAAAGTACTTTGTTCTTTTACTATTATTTTTGGCTTTTTGAAGTAAGCCTTTATATAGCCTAAGCTGACCTCACGCTGGGCATATAGCTAACAGTAACGTTGAACTACTGATTCCCCTGTCCCACTTCCAAAGGTCTGAACTTATTGGCGCACACCACCAGTGCCAGCTTGCAAACCACACTTTGACAGTAAGCAAAGTATACTAATGATGGGTAATGTTTATCAGGGACTCATCATGTCTCAGATGGTGTTCTAATCACTTTGTTCATCATCTTAGCACTTCCTCCTACTTGCTTTTAAAGTTCCCCTACTCCCACTTTATAGGTGAGAAAATTGAATCAAAAACAACTTACCTATGTTTCTACAGTTGATAAATTTTAAACTCAGGTTTTATTTTGGGTGATCTGTTTGTAGATGGCCAACACATTATATTATCTTTTAATAGAAGCCTTGGATTCAGAGTAATTTATTGCTATTGAGTACTAGTCAATTTTTGATGAAGCGTATAATCTCACCAGCCTTTAGGGTTGTCTATATTTAAAGTGTGTGTATGGGTAAGGAGGGGGCTCGTCTTTAAGTCTGTAAGTTACAAATATACAGCCAATCAAATCTGGGCAGGCCAAGGATATACTTTAAAACTTAGTTACACCACTATAGAAAACCCTTTCAAAAGAGGGGATTCTTCCGAAGGATTTTCTAAGAGGTTGTGTTTCTGCTGAGAAGATTCAGAAGACAGGGGACTTTTGAACATGGGGATGAGGACACATTACTCCCACCTCTACTGATCTCAAGTCTGTGTCAGCAACTAAGATGCCAAGGTGAAGACCTGAGAGATACTAAAGCCTTTGACCAGATGGGCTCTGCTTTGTGTTATATCTGAAAACACTAACTTAGGCTGGATTTTCACTTTATAATAACCCAAAGGAGACACTGGCCTAGTCAACCCCACCCCCACAAGCATTTAAAGGCTAACTGGTGAATCAATAGAACTTGTGGGCACCAAATGTCCTTTAAAGTGGAAATTCCTGCAAGTGGCTCTGAGCTAGGCTCTGTCCAGAAAACATCAAACAAACATAGACCATATCTTTTTGTAATAGTTAAAGAAAATACTGAAATGTAAGAAAATTCCAAAGAGCAACCACAATAGCAATGCCCCCAAATAATAGCATCACTTGAAAATTCTTATCATCCATGAAAAAAATTAATGAGGCGTTTTCAAGGTGGAATTATTTTTCTAGCCACAACAATTAAATCAAATGATTGTGGAAACAAAAGATTACTATTTGTGTGCATCTGAAATCTCCTGGCCTCTGTAAATTTAAATAAAGTGCTGTTCAAGAGGGTGTCCACTGCAATCTAATTATCAGCCTTCCTGTTTAAATACAGCCAGGAAGTGAGGATTGCATTCCACACCTACCCAGGACTATGTCTGGGAGACCCACTGTAGGCTGCAGCAGCTACTTGAGTTCATGCTGGAAAGTAATGTAGGCAGATTTTGTGGGATTCTTTTACAGAACAGTGATTGAGTCTCTGGGGACCTCTTTGAAATGTCAGTAACTCTCTCATGAAATGGCTTTTCACTAATAAGTCTTTGTAATTATATTATCAAAGACCAAGTGAAATGAAAACCAGGTTCTTAGGAGGCAGACCACAGCATGATTAGGAATCTTCTGGGAGCCAAGTTGGCAGGACAGCAAGAGAGGACAAATCAAAGGCTGTATGGGAAAGTGTTATTGGGTATAATAAGCATCAACAGTTTAGAATTGGGAAACGTATACATCCCTCTTCTAGCATAGGTGAGGGTACAAATTAGAGTAACTCTTCCTTGTGGAGGAGTACTTTTATCTACATGACTTTACCCAGTTTGCAAAACAAAAACATCCATGTGTTTATTACATTTGTCGAAGAATTACCACACTGAGGGTTTGCTTTAGATTTGACTTAAGGCTTTTTTCTCTGAAGACTTACTTAGGTTTAAGACCATAGCCTCCATATTGACAAACAGTCCTCAAATATTTAGAAAGGACTGATGGTAGCATGGGTTCTGTAAAGGAATGGACCGTGCACTGGAGAGTCCTTCCTCTTACCTCATTAGTTGGAAATACACAAAAGAATGGCATTGTTTGGCATTGTTTCTGAGATTCATGAGAAGCACAGGGGATGTTTTTCTACATAGGGCACTAATTTCCTAGAGTAATCAACACCACTGGAACCTCAGAAATTTGACATAAGAGGCATATTCCTGGGCAGTAATGTCCTGCTTCTTTAACTTTAAAAGCATACCGTTGGAGGCCCTCATCAGTTGGGAATCTTAAGGAGTGTGGACTTTGACAAGCTGCATAGTCTTCTACAGTCCGGTTCTTGTGTGGACCTGCGGTCTAGATGGAGATGTCATCTACACCCTGGACTCCTGTTCCTGACTTCACGGAATTTACTCCAAACCCCACACCCCTTGACCTTTACTGTGCAATTAACTGGACTGAGGAAACCCTGGCAGAATTCTGCTGACTCTGCAGGAGATCCAATTAGGCTCAAGTCAGCTCACAAGAAGCAGAGGGGGAGGAGTCCGCAGAGAGGCTGGCAAAGTAGTTGAAGTAAACCCCGGCCCTGAAATAGTGTAGGAAACCAGAGCTCGCCTAAAGGCAGAGACCGGATAAAATTAGAAGACGTGGAAATCCCTAACGGAGGGACTCGGGATTATAATATCTGGTCAGATCCGGTATCAGGGACCTCTGACGTCTACTTCCAGATTGGTGGTTAAACCCCCAACTTTGCTAGGTCTGGGATATACTTTTTAAAGGCAATGTGTGTTATATCTGAGCTTTGTGAGCATGGATATGAAAAATTCCGGAGTTCCGCGTGTGAGGGCCCTCACTGAAGCGTACCTGGTGTGATTAAGTACGGTGGGCTCTAGGGACAAAGCCGACGGTGGGCTCTGCACCCGTTGCTTACCTGCGGGCAGCCAGCGGCGGGCGAGCCAGCTCTGCACCGCACTCAGGTCGGCACGCGTCCTTTGCAGTTCCTCCAGCACTGCACCCAGGCCGGGCACTGTGGCCTCGGGCCGCCGCGCCTCCGCGTCCTCCAGGCGTGCCAGCCTGCGGCTCACGTCACGGCTCTCCTGCAGCAGCGGCTCCAGGACCCGCGCCAGCCTGGCGTCCGTAGGGCCCCCTGCAGCACATGGCCTCGCCATGCCGCCCGCCAGCCGGCCCAGCTCGGCCCGCAGCCGCTGCAGCTCGCCGCGGAGGACGTCGTCGGTGGCCTGCAGCAACATGCCCTCCCGCATCTGTGAGTTCTCCAGCATGATGAACAGCTTGTCCCACTCCGAATGCTCCGGGCGGCAGTCGCATGGCGTGGCTAGAGCGCGGGACACACACAACTTTACCAGCCTACCCGGCCGGTGGGTTGCACCCTCAGTGACCTCAAGTTTAAGCCTGTCCCCAACAACCCTCCTCCTTCTAAGGATAGCGCTGAAAACAGCGTGCGTATAAACTTCTCAAAAAAATTGACACAGTAACCATTCTTTACCTGCAAGTTTAACCTAACTGGAGAACTGCCATCGCTGTAGCTAAAAACAGTTCAAAAGCAGCGATTTCATCTAGTCTAACTCATTATATACGTTGCAAAAAAATTTAAAACCTCTGACTTTTCTCACTTTTACAAAACAAAATACGATTTTAGCTTGCTTCATTGGCTACTAAGTATATTATGTTATTTGCAGCCCCAAAAAGTGGGTTATGTAGTTGCCGTGACTGAGAGAGTTAAAATAAACTTACGGTCCTCGGTGGGATGAAGTCCGTTGTCTATTTCGTTGTCCAAATGCACATACATGAGCTCATAGTCATCCGAGGTCTCAGCCAACACTGCACACCAGAAAGCACAAAGAAGAATCGCAGGGAGATGCATTGCTGGAGAGACGAAGTTTGCTCCGCAGCTGCGGTAGGGGAGGAAGCGAGGCTCTCCAGTGAACCGAATTTGAGCCCGGGAGAGATAGAGTGAGGCAGGAGCGAAGCCCTTAATAAAGGCTCCAAAGCCTGAACTGGGATGAATGAGTAATGCCGGTGGCAAAGCGCGGGGGAGTTCCCCTGGATTTGGGGGAGGGGGTTGGGTGGGAGGACAAGGGAGCCGAAGAGGTTGCACAATGTTAAACCGCAAAAGTCCACACTGTAGGCAGATTAATTAGAAGGGGGGGGCGGGGAAACAGGACTTTGCTGGTCCTTATGAAGATCATTAGCCACTGAAGCCTGAATTGGTAGCACTACTGGGGGTGGAAACACAGAGGTGCAAGGCAAGTGATCGTTTTGGCACTTTGTGTGAGCTTTCACTAGTCCACAAACCCTTCCTTACGTTATAGAAAACTTTTTTTTTTCACTTTCCTTTTGGACACTTTCTCAAGTCCAAGCTATAGAAAATGATTCTGTGACTTCAAGATAACCTGACACATTAAGAATTTCTATGTTTTTAGAAGTCAAACCCATTCTGGCTTCCTTGTCTTTACTCCTCTGGAATTGCAACTAACAAATACAGTACAACTAAGTAAACCTCTAATAAAAGGGGAAACTGGGAGGGATTGGAGATATGTTGGAGATATGTTGACTTCAGGACCTTGGAGATATATATATATATATTATATATATATATATATATAATGGAGATATATATCATTGGGTGGACATATCCTATAAAACTCAGAGGCAAAGATCCTGTTTTAAATTTAAATTAGTGACTCCTGGTGTGTGTGTGTGTGTGTGTGTGTGTGTGTGTGTGAGAGAGAGAGAGAGAGAGAGAGAGAGAGCACTGAAAAATCCCACCTGCGTGAAATACCTAGATAGGTGTTGATATCATAATAGTAGTGATAAAAAACTTGAAATATTCAGATGAACTCTAAATAAAGCAACAATATACAGTGGCCAAAGTTCTAAAAGGAACAAAGCCCAGAGGGTCAGCTCCTGAGCTGATACCAGTCCCTAGTCCCCAGTCCCCAGTCCCCAGTCCCCAGATGAGATGGCTTTCCCCGACTGAATGCCACCAGACCCCTAAGAGTTTGTAAGTAGGGGCCTGCCCTCACGCATCTGGAGTGCACATCCATATACCAACCACCTTGGTAAAAATGAATTCACAGTTAAACATATCTCAACATCTGAAGGAATAGTACATCATAAATAAGAATCAACAGAAAGTCAAAAGGCATTAAGCCCCTGCTCGTGTCACTTATTTGAAATAACACCTAAAAATGAGTATGTTTGAAACCATTTTTAAGGCCTACAAGAAAGAAATGACAATATGAGACAATAGGATATTTTTTAAAGGGCAGTGTGGAAAGCTCAGTCAGTAAAGTGCTTCTCTCAGAAGGATGGCGACCCAAGTTTGGTTTCCAGAATCCACATTTAAAAGCCTGGTGTGGTGATGCATCATCTTAATGCCACTGCTGGGGGGAGGACCCTGGAGCTCTCTGGCCAGACAGCTAAGCCTACTGGGCAAGTTCAGGCCAACGAGAGGCCCTGTCTCAAAAATGAGTGTGGAAGAGCTAGATAAAAATGCCTATTGCTCTTTCAAAGACCAGGATTAGTCCCCAGGATGCATATCAGTCACCTCACAGCCCTCTACTCCAGTTCCAGGGCATCCAAATGTCCTTTGACCTCCTCAGGTACATGTGGTACACATAAACTTATGCTGGCACACAGAGAGACGTAAAAATAAGTAAATCTTTTTAAAATGTGTAAGATAACTGCAATCACACCAGAGGTTGACTTCAAAGGCTTCCGTGGGTACATATGCCTATGTAAGAATGCATCTACAGGAGACACACACACACTCAAAGGCTGTTGAGGGAAAAGCTGAATATGTTAAAGAACTGTTAGTGATTCCCATAATTCTTAAAATGTGAGTTAAAATTCTTTAAGAAAAGATCAGGAATGGATAAAATGGCAATTTCGGCTAAAGTAAAAGTGCTAATGAATTTAGAAGATAGATAACTGTATCAATATAAAATGTAAAAGACTATGAATGGCCAAATCACAATAGAGGAAATGACTTGCCACAAAAGTGTGTGTGTGTGTGGCTGCTCTTGGCTACCACTAAGTCCCAGTATTGGGTGAAAGCCTGGAGATTTGGATGAATGACAAGAAGCCTGGTTTACTTTTTGAGAGAATGTCTCTCACCTTTATTGTGGAGCAGCCTTATATACAAACTTACAAAAACCCCAGGTCAAATGGTTCACAACAAGATATTGATCCTAGTGGGGTGAGGTCAGGAAAACAGGAGGTACCGGTTGTTATGCTGGAAAACAACTCTTAGATACCCCGTGGGGTCTGGGTCCCAATATGCATGTGTGTCACAATAAAAAAAAAAACTGAAAATGAAAAAAAAAAGAGATACAATCTTACACTCCATCAAATTAGCAAAAGGCAAGGAGAGCCAATGTGTGAAGATCAAGCATAGCAAAGAAAAGAGCAGCAGACACCCTCTCATTGCTGATTGGAAGTATAAGCTTCTACAAGCTTGGTACCAAAGATGTCTGTGTGCCAGTCCTTGTAACCTGTGATCACTATTCTATATTGCTGCCTTTCAGATAGAATTAAAGTTAGTACATAAAACAAGGAAAAACCCTTGATTATTTAGGGGTTCCTAAAAGTCAAAGAGGGTACACAAGCAAAGTGGGTCATTGGATAAAAGCTCCTGCTATGAAAGCCTGATGACTTGAGTTCAATCCTTACAGCATATGCTGGAAGGAGAGAATCAACTCCTGAAAGCTGTCCTCTGACATTTGCATACATGTCACGGTACACACATTCATATCTCCTGCACACATGCACACATGTAATAAATAAAATGTTTTAAAAGAAAGTGAAAAAGGGAGGAAGAAGGCAGAATTAGATGAAGAATGATGGTGACAGAAAGAAGCAAGATAATAGAGTCACCAAGTTTCTAGTTTTGAAGATGATGGAAAGGTCCTCCAACCAGCAAATACACACCAGACTCTAGAACAATGGTTCTCAACCTGTGGATTGTGACTCCTTTGGGAGTCCAAGGACCCTGCACAAGAGTTGCTTAAGACCATCCAAAAATACATTTTTACATTACAATTCATAATAGTAGCAAAATTACAGTTCTGAAGTAGCAGTGAAATAATTTTATAGTTGGGGGGTCACCACCACATGAGGAACTATATTAAAGGTCACAGCCTTTGGAAGATTGAGAACTACTGTTCTAGAAGCTAGAAGAGCCAAAGAAATGGTTCTGGAGACCCTGAAAAGACTGTTGTGGCCTTGCCTATATCTTTAGCATCATGACATTCATGTCAGGCTTCTGAAAGCAGAAGACAGCAAATATGAGTGATTCCAGGCCCTTTCCTGATGATTTCTTCTGGGAGCTAGAGAAAACGATGTCTTTCAGTCATAGAGGACATTAACACATGGGTGCCCCTGGATAAAAGAGCAAGCAGGGAGAATAAAGATAAGAGGTCAGTTTGAGTGAAAACCAGCATAAAGTTGCGTAGAATAAAATAGTTTGCCCTGGGTTCTGTATATAATGAACCTATTCATGTAAAATTATAAGGCGGGCAAACAAGATGTCTATTGATGCACATGTGTAAATAAAGTATAAAACATTTACAACAATGAGAAATACTAACTTCAGGGTGATGATTGCCTCTGAGGCGAGAAAGCAATTGGTCAGAAAGCATTTGTGGCACAAGGTGAAGTTTTGCTAAAGCTGGGGGCACTCCATTGTTCCTTTTATCATGACTTATGCTTACCCTTGGGTGTGAAACATTTAGTATTAAAAGGAATATATTTATTTATGAATGGAATTTTTACAAGATTTCTACATCCAGATTTCTTCATCAGTTTCTAACTTTAAAAATAAGTTATTTTGCACTTACTTTTGTGTTTATTTTATTGAAATTGAAGTCAGTTGAAAATGACTCATCTAGGGATTTCCCCTCCAAAGCACCCATGTCCTTTGTTGGAGATGATACTAAAAAGTCATACAGCCGTTTCTGTGCCAGATTCTAGCTACAGTCCCATTCAGTGTGACTCTTCCCATCAGCGGCCAGGGTGCATCCACAGCTCAGTGTTATGACCTAATGTGTTCTGCATCAATTATGTATTGAATTAGAAATTCCTAGATTTAAGGAGGAACTCTATATAATTATTAATAAGCAGAAACCAAACAACATTGTTTTTCAACATTAAATTATTGAAAATAGTTATGGGAACAATTTCTTTTTAAAAAATTATTTCATTATACACCAACACACACACATACACACACACACGGGTGTTTTGTCTGCAAGCACATGCCAAGTGCCTGTGGAAGCCAGGAGAGGGTGTTGGGTCCACTGTAACTGGAGTTATGGATGGTTGTGAGCTACCATGTAGGAGCTGGGATTCAAACCCCAGTTCTCTGGAAGAGCAACCAGTGCTCTTAAATGCTGAGCCATCTCTCTATCCCAGGAAAAACTTCCTTATGTTTTAGTTTTTAGTTTCGGTTTGAGACAAGATCCTGCTATGTAGCCCAAGCTTGTTTTGAATTCATTATGTAGGCCAAATGGGCTCAAACTTGTGGTTGTCCTCTGTCTCAATCTCCAAAGTACAAATTATTTTTTAAAAATTAAAATTATTTCCAAAATCTTTTATTTTGCTAAGATATGTTTGAAACTAATTCTATGAAAAAGCAGTTCCCAATTTTTATTACCCAGGTATATTGTTTGTCCATTTTAACAGAATATAAATACTGATATTCACTGAAATCTAGTTGCAGAGAAGGAGGACTGATGAGCAAAGGGGTCAAGACCAGGCTGGTGAAACCTACAGAAACAGCTGACCTGAACAAGGGAGAGCCCTTGGTTCCCAGACTGACAGCTGGGAAACCAGCATGGGATTGATCCAGACCCCCTGAATGTGGGTGTCAGTGAGGAGACCTCGGAAATCTATGGGGCCCCTTGGAATGGATCAGTTCTCATCCCTAGCATAGGAATGGACTTTGGGAGCCCATCCCACATGGAGGGATATTCCCTGAGCCTAGACACAAGGGGGTGGCCTAGGCCCTATTCCAAAAAATAAGACAGACTTTGAAGACCCTCCTATGGAAGGCCTCACCCTCCCTTGGGAGCAGAAAGGGTATGGGATAGGTAGGGTGTTATTTGGGGGGGGAGCAAGGGAGGAGGGGAGAGAGAGGGACTGGGGATTGACATGTAAAATAAGCTTCTTTCTAATTAAAATAAAAAAACTAAAAATAAATAAATAAATACTGATATTCTAGAAATCCGAGCTTTCTTTCCTTAATGTTCATAATTAAATGTCTTTTATGGTCAGCGTGTCCCCAAGACTTAAATGAAGGTTTACATGTGTGTAGCTTCTGCCTGTTTGATTCTTTCTGTGTATTTTTTTCTGTGAATAAAGCTAACTTTGCAGTGTAAGTAAACCACAAACAGGCTTGGGGTAAATGTGGCCATCTGAAGAGTACTTGCCTGCCTGGCATGTGTAAGGTTCAATCGCAGCACCACTGCCACAACAAAAATTATAAATAGGATCAAGAAATTGTTCTTCTAAAATCCAGATTCTCTGAGACACTTAAATAAGTGTTCGACAGGATTTTGAGGTGGGGGGGGCAGGGAGGGAAGCCTATAACATAAAGTGATAAGCAGCTGTTTACCACGTGTTGTTGCTGTTAAGTCCCTATGGCTTATGAAATGGTTTTTCTTCAGGTTTTGCCATTTTAAATCCTGTTGTCACATATGTCTTTGAGGCAAATCACATGTGACAAACAAGCAGAGTGTAAATTCCCCTTGAAATAGTGCAGAAACTGAGGATCTAAATTTGCATTGCTACCTTTTAAGCTATTCATAAACTAAAGCACAGTTTCCATATGTCCATTGTCTAAACCGTGCCCCCCACCCCTCAGGAATGTGAGCACATTCCTCTGAAAAGTTTTTTTGGTTCAGCTTCATTTAGATTCATGCTTATAACACTGCTCACTTTTCATTTCAATGGCATCCAAGTGTTGCTCATCATCAGGAATTCTTTATCAGAACTGTCTCCTTAAGGTGTGGTCTGGTTACTATCAAGTGTGCTTCTAACCCCCATGGAGCATTACTCAGGGAAAAAAAAGTTAGATAATAATGCTGGTTATGTCAAACAAACAAAAAAATACCCCCCCTTGTGAAATCAGTTGAAATTGTGCTTTAGTGACTATTTTTTTTTTCAGAATGAGCTATTCTGTTTATTTTACCAGAACATGTGGCTGTTGACTGCACTGTTTAAGTGCAAAGATTATTACACTGACAATGATGTTATTTCTATTGCTTTGAGGTTGATCAAGTCACTGTTGCCTTTATTGTTCCCCCAATAGGAAATGCCATGCTGTTGAGGGTGTTACCTGCTGTGTATGAAAAGCAGCCTCAACCAATCAACAGACACCTGGCAGAACTCCTGGCCTTGATGTCTCAATTGGAACAGACAGAACAGTACCATCTCCTACGGCTTTTGCATGTAGCAGCAAAGAGAAAAGATGTGGAGGTAAAAAATGCACTGCATATATTTGATATACACTGTATAGTATGCGCACTCGCTGTGATGGCCCACACAGTCAGATTTAGTTCTGGATAATTTGAGCAGGATTAATGAGCTTAGGGTTTCCTTGCACATACATATATAATCAAAAGCATCTATCTGCTTATTATACACTTGTACAAGAGGAGAGACAGAGAGAGAGAGAGAGAGAGAGAGAGAGAGAGAGAGAGAGAGTTGGCTCATGCCACTATAAAGGTTGTTGTCTGTTCTAGAGACCCAGAAAAGCTGGGGGCATAGTTCTGATTCATATTGTCTAAGCCTCAATATGAGCAAATACCAATACTCTAGCATGAGACATCACATAGCCTGTGAATTCTCTCTTCCTTTCCCCTTTCCCTTTGTTTAAGTCCTCAACAGATTAGCTGATAACTCCATAGTGAAAGGGAAATTTCCTTTACCCAGTCTACCTCTTTAAATGTTATTCTCACCCAAAAGTATTTTCACAGACAGCCTGAAATGTTTAACAAGCATCTGGGCACCCTGTTATCCAATCAAATGGACACAAAATTACCCATCACAGTCACATGGATAAAATGCAACAAGCGTGACTCTGTAGCCATTGCAGGGTAACTTCAATGCAACTTAAACTTTAGAACTTATAGTTCTAAGAATCTATATTCTCACAAGCAGAGCCAAGAGAAAGATTTACACATGAGTTGATTCGTGAGTAAATGTGTCCAGAGTAGGAGCAAAAGGTCACTCTCTAGATACCAAATAGTTGTCATTCTTTATATCCAAGTAGCATACTGACGATATGGATGCTTGCAATTAGCAAACCACAGTAGTTTTGAAGGGACCAGCTGCCCCTTTCAGCAGCCATGACAGTAGCATGTGCTTGCCATGACCTTGCCTTGGTCACTAAGAAGTCAGATGCCTGCCTCGTGGCAAGGAACCAATCAGAAGTTAGCTGGTGGCTCTATGCTTTATGGCTCTGGGTGTGCTTTACAGACAAGTGCACAGGGATCTTTGAACCACCTAATAACCAGCTCATTGAATGGGCCCAGTGCCATGCTTTGTTCACTGCTGTCATTGCTTTAGAAAAACAGCGTAAATGCAGTGATTTAAAACTACATAGATGGGCTTGGGGTTTTTCAGGCCAAAGGCCACAGTGGGTCAGGAGGGCTAATTCCCCCTGCAGGCTCTAAAAATGAGTCTATTCCTTTGCCTTTTCTGGCTTCCAGGGGTCATTGGCTTCCCGGACACAAAATCCACATCACTCTTGCCTCTCCTTTTCTCCCCATATCTTCTCAGACACTGGTCCACCCCCAGTGTCTTCTACAGACCATTATAATTCCATTGGGACCACCCATGTAATCCAAGGGAATCTCCTCATCTCAAGATCACATCTGCACAGTTGATCACATCTGGTTCTCTTTGCCATATAAGGTAGCATACTCACAGGCTATCATAAGAAAAGGCTTATGAGTCCTCTATAGGAATCCATTGTCATGAGTCCTCTATAGGAAGCCATTGTTAAGATTACCAGGGGAGGGGGTGTTTAGAAGACAAGGAACCCCGTGTGACTAAAAGGCTAAACATAGTGTTCATTTTATCTGTGGCCTGGGAACTAAAACAAAACAAATGTGATTTCTAGACGATGGTTCTAGAGAGACTAACTTGATCTATATCAACTCATCCCCCACGGGGTGAGGACTGACCATGAAGGGGAGCAAAGCCAGTGCAGGCTCAGTTATAGGATAAGGGAAGAGAAAATGCCCTGAAGTTACCCACCCCAACCAATGCAAAGAGGTCCAAGAGTGAGGATGACTCCACATGTGGCATTCACAGAGGTTATGTCCAAATAATACAGCTGTCAAGAGGCTCAGAAAGGGGCTTATGAATCCAGTTAGTTAGTTCTCATAACCTCTTGGCCTCAAAACTTCAAAAAGATAGTCTGTGTGGCCCACTGGTGGGTATTATCTTGTGGGTAGTGGGCATCCACACACAGATTGTTTTCCTTCTGGAAGGTTCTTACCCCACAACTCTGACCCTTCTTGGCTAGCTATTCCTGTCATCTAGACAGACACTAAAAGTGTCAAAACTTTCTCAGAATCCCTTTCCCCCAGTTCCTGGTCCCTTGCTCCTCTAAAGCACCCTAAGACAAGAAGATTATCTGGCTCTGGTACCACCATGCTTACTGTTGGTCACAGCCAACAGAGGATCCCATGGCTGGTTTAGCACCTGGTATACAGTAGTCCTTTCATGGATATTTCTCACATGGAGAAGCTAAACTTAATTCCTAAATTTGCAGTCCTTTTCGCATCTAGTACCTCACTTAATCCTATAACTTACTCTATAATGTATTAATTTTCCTCCATCTTACTTGATCAAAACAGATGCCTGGAGGAGTGAACTTGCTTGATATCACACACCTAGTGAAGAATAAGAAAGGTCCAAGGTTTTGAAGCCAGGCTGTCTGAGTTGTACCTTCTTCCTCTCTTGGCCTAGGCAGCTGACCCTGGAGAAGGGTACAAAGGAGGATAGTTTTCTCATTGACAGTCACAGTGATAGAGGATGCTGAGAGTGGATGAGCTCATTTATAAATGTAGCAGCCCCTGGGTGGGTGGTTTGCACACACTCTCCCACTTTGTCCCACACAGCAAGATTTTTATAGTTTATTAAAATGTAGATCACTCACAGCGATGTGGAGTGGCTTGGTGAGGTGACTTTTTACACTGGCCTCATCCTGATCAGCCCCTCAAGGTCCTGTCTCCCTCTCTAAATCATAGTGAAACTGCCCTTCCTAAGGTCACCACATCCAGATAATCTGAATTGACATGTGTCATGGTTCCAAAGCCTCGCTGATAAGGCCAAGCTGTAACTTAAATCTGATATGATTTTTTTGACACCAAAAAGAAAAAAGAGTGAGTCTGGAGGCCCATGGCTTCTGAAGCAGATGGAGTTCCAGGGGATGCATCAGAATGTGTGGGAAAGATGACAAGAGATAGAAGGGAAGTGACTGAGAAACAGGCTCTGCATGAGGTCACTGGTTCCCAGTGTGGACCCCAGAACGGAGAGTACTAGGCCTTGGAGGCACTTAGAGTGACTGGGTGGACTTCACTGTACCCAGATATTAAGTGGTAGAAGAGGTTGTGAGAAGGAACTGCCAAGCCCAGCTGGTTCCATCCCTTCTTGTCATGTGAAAGTGTCCCCTTTTTATTTATTCTTTTTTTATTAATTCAAGTTAGGGAACAAGCTTGTTTCACATGTAAGTCCCTTCTCCCTCTCCCTCCCTTCACCCCTATCCCTCCTCCCCTACCCCCAAAATACCCCACATCCCATCCACCCACCACTCCCCAGGCAGGGTAGGGCCTTCAAACGGGGGCTCAGCAAAGTCCACCAAATCCTCCTGTGCTGGGCCTAGGCCCTTCCCCATGTGTCAAGGGCCAGAGTGTATCCCTTCACGTGGGATGGGCTCTCAAAGTCCCTTCTTACACCAGGGAAAAATGCTAATCCACTTCCAAAGGCTTCCTGGAGTGCAGAGTCCTCCTTATTGGCATCCATGTTCAGGGTTGCCCCTTCATTTTTTTTTCTTGTGGTCCTCTTAGAACTGTCACTGCCATAAGTGGGGACAAACAGAATGCTCACTTTACCTCCTCTCCTATGTTCCCTCCTCATTAGACAGTATTCAGGGGCATGATCACGGTGAGTGGTTTTACAGAGAGGTCTAGAAAGCACGAGCAACCAGGAATGTAGACTGCATTTCAACTTAATTCTAATCCACTTGCTTCCAGATGAAATAAGCAGGTGGATGTGGAGAAGTGTGGAGAAGTTTTAGGCTTGTCATATGTCACATGGAGGATGTGATGGTTTGGGTTGGAAATGTCCCTCACATGCTCATAATGCTGCAGGTATAGATCACTAAGGACAACAGACCTTTGGGGAGTTACATCTGCCTCAAGGTCTTCCATGATGTGAGAAATCCCCAACAGGGACAGAGCTTCCCAAAAGATGTTGCCCACACCATGATGCTCTGAAATCCTTGAAACCACGAGCTGAACCATCCTTTCTGGCCTTAGTTGCTTCTTTTGGGGTTTCTTGTTGAAGAAAAATAACTGGAACAGAGGTTATTAGTGATATCTATAATCAGTGCAGTCACCTGTAATATTTCTTGGGTTTCTGCTTGACTGGTTGGTTTTTTTTTTTTTTGTTTGGTCATTGAATGCTACCATTTTCACCACCTACCCTCTGTCACCAGTGAGAATGTGAGTCGCAGGACTGGTCAGTAGTAGGCCTTGAAAAACTATTCCTCAGATTATCATATAACTCAGGGATTAAGTGTTTGCCTAGTTAGCCCTTTCCTCCCTGTTAAAGCAGCACCCTGGAGACTCCCATTCAAGACTCTGTAGAGATAGACATTTCTCTACATATGAAATCTTAGAATCATAAAATCTTAGAATCAACACATCTGTAAGCTCTAAAATGCAGACATGTGGCCAGGCACATCTATCCTTCATCATTGACACTGGGCATCTTTCTTTACAGGGCACTATTCTTCCAAGATAGAGAGGCAGTTCCTGGCTAGTGACTCATGGTCAGCATCTCCAGGGGAACCTCAGGATCCATTTATAGGAAAAGTCTGTGTGGTCAGTTTTCCAAGTTGCCTTTATAAGAATAAAGTCAGTGTTTTCTTGGCTGCTGTGGGACATCCTGCATTCTAGCTAGCAAACCAAACATAATTTATTAATGTGTATGCATACATGTTATTAGCCCCAGGCATGGGCTTCTGGCCCCAGGCATGCAAAGATGAGTGACAGAGAGTGGCAAGTGGAACTCCCCCTCCTCAGTGTTCCCTCAGAGGAATTGATTTCTCGGTCTCATCCTGAAAGGAGACTCATTTCCTGGGTTTCACACAACAGAGTAGAACATTCCTCTTCTCCTGCCAAATCTTACAACACCTAACACATCATCCACCAGGCCAGTCGCCAGGCCCACAATGCTCAGGGGCCACTCTGCATAAATACTTGAAGTCATTTACAAAACATGAGAAGATGGAGCAATGGGATATATAGACCATTCAGAGACAATCTGCAGAACAGAGCCTGTTTTCCAGAACATCTGTGTGGAGGAAAAAAGTAGTAACCAAAAAGAGTGGCAATCAGTTTTGTAGATTCATAAAAATTAATGAAGTCTGGATGCTAGCTAAGCTAACTAAAATAGAAATTTTGCCTGAGGACAAATTTAAGTGGTAGAATACACACACACACACACACACACACACACACACACACACACACACACACACACACACACACACATTTGCCTTCTATTCTATACACAGGTCTTGAGATGTCATTTACTACCAATCAAACAGGGCATAATTTTCCGATGACCTATTCTTTTTTTTATGATTCAAAGCAATTTTATTGAGCTATACGTTTTTTCTCACTTCCCTACCCTCTTCCCCTCTTCCCTTCCACCCTCCTCTCTACCCCCATGCTTTCAGTTGACTCATGAGATCTTGTGTTTTTCCCTTTCCTAGGTGGATCCATATATGTCTCTCTTAGGTCCTCTTTGTTACCTAGGTTCTCTGAGGTTGTGGCTTATAAGCTGGTTGTCCTTTGCTTTATGTCTAATATCCACTTATGAGTGAGTACATATTTATGTTTCTGGGTCTGGGTTATCTCACTCAGGATGGCTTTTTCTAGTTCTGTCCATTTGCCTGCAAATTTCAAGATGTCATTGTTTTCTACTGCTGAGTAATACCACATTGTGTAAATGTACCACATTTTCCTTATCCATTCTTCAGTTGAGGGGCATATATGTTATTTCCAGGATCTGGCTATTATGAATAATGCTGCTGTGAACATAGTTGAGCAAATGTCCTTGTGATGTGAGTGTGCATCCTTTGGGTATATTCCCAAAAGTGGTATTGCTGGGTCTTGAGGTAGATTGATTCCCAATTTTCTGGGAAACCACCATACTGATTTCCAAAGTGGCTATTCAAGTTTGTACTCCTACCAGTAGTGGAGGAGTGTTCCCCTTACTCCACATCCTCTTCAGCATAAACTGTCATTAGACTTTGACATGATCTTGGCCATTCTGATAGGTATAAGATCTTATCTCAGAGTTGTTTTCATTTGCATTTCTCTGATGACTGAGGATGTTGAGCATTTCCTTAAATACCTTTCATCCATTTGAGATTCCTCTGTTAAGGGTTCTCTGTTTAGATCTATGCAATGACCCTATTCTTAAGGTGCCCTTGGCTTTGGGGAGAGGTATACACTCTGTGATGAGGCCAACATTATGAACTATGGGGGATATAAAAAGAAGAGCCTAGTGTCCAGGAAGAACCAGAGAACCCACCACTGAGATTATACCCCAGCTGTTTGCTTTAGAGAGTTCTGTTCAAGTCCTCTCCCCCATGCTGCCCTTGCACTGTAGTTTAAACCCTCACTAATCACAGCACAGGACACTAGGGTCTTGGAAGTTTTCTAGACACCTTGAGCCTTCCTCTGTATTTCTGCAGGACAGGCTCATGTCATCACAAGCTGCTTCAAAGCTATAACTAATTGTAGCCCTTCTGAGTACCTTGCTTCCTTATCTTACCAAAAAATCAGGATTCAGGAATTGATAAAGATAAATGAGTTTGTTTACAGTTTGGGCCAGAATGAAAGAGAAAAAATTCTTTGTTCTCTCCAGCTTTCCTATTTTGGTTGTATAATTTATAGACGGCAAAGCACAACAAAAGCCAGAAAGTGCACATAAGTAGATTTAGCTGTGAGCTAAGCTGTCAGAGCTGTGAGAAATTTTCCTGAGGGGAATCCCCTCCTGGAAACAGAGCTTCAAGCTATTCTTATCCTTCACATATTATTTGGAGGAATTTTAATTTTTTTAGGGTCCATGTCACACTGTTAGGTGACCTCATATTCCTGAGAAGTGACTTAAATGACCCAGAGATAGCCACAGGCAGAACAAGGCAAGGGCAGAAAAGAGAGGGTTGGGGTCATCTATCCCTACTTCCTCTACACAGGCCAGCGATTGCAAGTTGAAATGAAGCATCACAGATTGTTACAAGGTTTGTTTATCAGGTAGGAGGATAGCAAAGTGCTGCTGAATATTTGGATGTGTGATGTGCACGGACTCTCTTGGTACTCTAGTCCCAGGTCCTCTGTCTATAGGGCAGGCAGAAGGAAAACTCAAATGTAAAAGCAGTTGCTTCCTCTGTCAAACCACTGAAGCAGTCAGTATCAAGAAGCTCACCTATGGGGAAGAAGCAGAAGAAACTCCCCTAAGTGAAGACCCTGCAAGACCACAACTTGGGCTTCAGGCCTTGGGCTGTTAGAGAGTCTTTGAAAGTCTCTAAGGGAAGCTTGATGTCATCAGATTGGGGTTTTAGGACAAGGTACATTGGAGGCATCCAAGAGACTAAGCCAAAGGGACAAAGGAGGCCATGGGGGAATTCTTTCCCCCATGGGGACAAGGAGGTGACAGCCATGCCAGCTTCCTCTCTGCCTGCAATCTGCGCTGCCTCTGACTATTCTGCTCTCAGCAGAGATAGAACTTGCTCCCAGACATGAAGTCAACCCAACAAGTTGGCAGTAGAGACACAGGCCCTGTGTGTGGAAAATAAAATTCCTCCTGACAGGGCATCACTTTGCTTTCAGTGTGTGGGACAAACTCCAAAATATCATTCTTTTCTATCACCATCATAATAAACTTGGTATAATAGGAATTCACAGCAAAATACTGAGCTTTTATTTCATGTGTTTACAGTATTCAAGATGGCTCTCCTCTCTGGGCCTTCTATGGAGTCATCTGCATCTGTCCCCCTCAGGGAGGCAAAGAATTCATTTGCTTGGTGCCTGCCTGCTTTCTGCTTCCTTTCTTCCTTCCTTTCTTTTGTCCTTCCTTCCTTCTTTCCTTCCTTCCTTCCTTTATGCTTTTGCTTTTCTTTTTCTTCTTTTCTCCTTGTGTCCGTCCTCATTTCTTTCTTTTCCTTTTTCCTTGTCAGGCTTGGGCTGTGCGACTGAGATTTAAATTAAAACTCAAAACTGGCATGTGAAGAACCATGTGTCGCAAAGACTTCTTGTTCCAGGAACAGGACCTGAAGGTCAAGGGCTAGGAAATGGAGTTTTCTGAAAGGGGCAGGAAATGTGTGAGCATTTTTCATTTCCAAATGCCTCAGGTCAGGTATGTTGCCCTGACCCAGTATAGTTGGCTGACATTTTTGCTGTATGTGCCAGGGACTTCTCATGGTGTCTCCTGAGGATATGTAATCCCTCCATAACGCATGGGCAGCATTAATAGAACTATAGATGTGTAACTTTTTGGGAACTAGACATGCTCTCTCCTCTCACAGTACTTAAATGACTACGAAGTTTAAATCTACCTGTAGGGTGATTTCAGTTATCTCAAGACTACACTTGGTTTGCCCCTGTTTGAATTCTATGTATGGCTCCCTTCCAATGTCTGTATGTATTAGTGACTTTATTTCACAGAAAGTCACACTTTCTAATAAGAATTTTTTAATTCTTGCATTCGTAAAGCAATAATAATATGGTGGAAATCATTTTGCATTAAAATGATATGTTATCATGACATACTCTGGTAGAACTGGAGCTCAAGAACAAGTGAGGAGTCTTCCCGCTTTCTTGCCTCCACTATGAAGCATTGCTAAATGGAATTCTCCCAAACAAGAGGCTTAGGAAACTCAACAAGGGTCTCTTACTCACTGACTGTCCTTCTGCTGCAACTCTGCTGGTTGGTGAAGAATGCAGCCTTCTGGAGGTTGATGCGAATGCAGCATTTTGGTGGCTGGTGAAGAATGCCACATTCTGGTGGTTAGTGAGGAATGCAGTATTCTCGTAGCCTATCAAAGTTTGGTTTGGGCATCAGCAGCAAGAGAACTTTCTGGACTTCACTTTTCAATAGGAGAGCATGACTTAAAAGGAAAGCAGACTCAGCTGCAGATGGTTTTATTGTATATTTTAGATTCCAAAGTCTGTGGATTTTACCATGGGATTAGTAATCCCAGGATGTGTTGCCTGCTGGTTTAATACTTAATAGGTTGCTGTCCATATGCCTGTAATCCCAGCACTTAGGAGGCTGAGGAAGGAGGAATATTTTAAATTGAGTCCAGCCTATGCTATGCATGAGACTGTCACAGCAAAGTTTTCTTTTGAAAGTGATTCTGATTTGATTAATGTTTCTCTTGTCTTTTCTTTCTCCTTTCCTCCTCTCCTCTCCCCTTGCAGGTGGTTCAGAAATGTATCCCTTTCCTCATCAGGCATTTGAAGGAATCAACCCATAATGACTTCATCCTAAACATCCTCATAGAAATAGCAGGCTATGAGCCACTGACCTTGAGCGGTTTTCTGCCAATGCTGAAGGAGATTGGGGAGAGATTCCCCTACCTCACTGGACAAATAGCTAGGATCTTTGGTGCTGTTGGACATGCAGATGAAGTAAGTTTGGCCTCTCTCTCTCTCTCTCTCTCTCTCTCTCTCTCTCTCTCTCTCTCTCTCTCTCTTCTTTTTCCTTCTCTCTTTTCTTTTCTCCTGCCTCCCTTCCTTTCTCTACTTCTCTCCATCCTTCTCTCCCTTCCTCCTTCCTTCCTTTTATCCTTAATTCCTTCTATTCTTCCTTCCTTCCTTCCTCTCCATCTCCCTGAGTTATTTAGAAATACCTCTAACCTCCAAAGTTGTCCAGGACTTCTGAGGGTTTCCATATCTCTTTTGAAACTTTTGTATCACCATGGCTTCTGGATCAAGGTAGCAAGGGTCTGTGGAAAGTTCCAGAATTGATAATTTCATTGCTAGTGTGTCTCTTGAGGTAGAAGGAGGGCTAAAATGGAAGAAGTTTTTTGACATATTCTAGACCACTGTGTAATGCCAACAGGCCTTAGCGGAGGTTCCTCACATTCTCTAATTGCACCTGTGCTAAACCTGGAGCCTGTGAGCAGAGTTAGGTCTCAGAGACACCCATCCCGAGAACCCACCCATAACTACCACGTCATAGAGTGCTCTGAGCACTGTGCGTGATGTTGTTTGAGAAAGATAAACATCTGTGGTTGTTTAAAAGTTCTGGTATAAATATTTGCATAAGGGAGTCTTGCAAGAGGGGTGGAACACCATCAGAGGTGTGGGCATCTAGCAGTTCAGATTTTAAAGGCTGTGCATATGAAAGTACATACACGTTGTGTCTCTTATGACTTTACATAGTGGTTCAGAGTTCTTATTTATCTATTAAAATAGAAGTAAATGTATAACGGAGAAAGTTTTCACTTAGCCAACTTACATACAACTTTCAATTAACTATAAAATTGCCCTATATTTTTTTAAGAAATACCATAGTTCATCTAAGTTTAATGTCTTGATTCTGTATAAGATAAACTTAAAACTCAGAGTGGGTCTGGAGAGATGGCTTAGTCACTAAGAACACGGGCTGTTCTTCCAGAAGACCCAGGTCAGATTCCCAGCACCCACATGACAGCTCACAAACCATCCATTACTCCAGGTCCAGGAGATCTGCCACCTTTTTCTGTCTGAATCTGCTGAACTTGTAGTTTATTGCAAAGGCCAGCAAGTTATTAAAATTATTAAAAAGGCTTATGATTCAAAAGCCTTTCCTTAACTTTAAAGTTGGTATTTTAACTCATTCTGAAGTTTATGTGCTCAGGAATAAGCAGCAAGTTATTGCTGAGTTTGAGTGAATTTGTTCTTCCCAATAAAGAAAAGCTTGTAGTACAACACTGTCAAAGGCTAGCGCCAAGGAGCTGGGTGGATCTGCCTGTGCCTTTCTATCCAAATACTTTGCAAAAAGAAACAAGGCCTTTCACTGAGGCACAAGGAGAGTTAGCTTGAGGGCTGGCGTCTGGTACAGAATCTTGGGCACCTATGAGAGTATAATATAGAGGGAGAAGCAAGGACTTTGCTCTAAACAAAACTCTACCTACTGCATTCTGTGGAGGACTCTTTTGGCACATGGGAGATTCGTGGTCTGTGGTAACAAATGAAACATGACATGATGGTGGGTGTTCACTATAGGACAGCCACATGACTTCTGAAAGCCCTGGCTCTTTGAGCCTCTCCTTTATCCTATGTTTGATCTTATTTAAAAATTAACTTAATTGGAATTTTTCTCCTTGACATCCAAGTAAACATTTCTGATGTGTTCAGGAGTTGAATCAGGGACTCAAAAGATTATAGAAACACAGAAATGTCAAACCAAATTCTGGATCTTGTTCCAAATTTTGAGATGTGCAAACTGGAGCTGAGTGGAGGGAGCCTCCTGTTAACTGTCTGAATTCCAGCAAATGCTTCTTGAAAGTATGTAGTCATCAGCCTGAGATGGCCATGGGGTAGAGCCGAGCATTATTAATTGGCTCATGTCTCACCCTCTGTGTCTGCATGAAGCCAGGCATAAGATCATAGATGGCTGTGATGGCTGTGATGGCTGTGATGTGATTTAACAGATGTGATTGTCTGTTAAATCATGGTCCATCTGGGCAGGCAAACTATTTCAACAGCTTGGTAGCAGCATCAAAATTTTGCCATCTGTATTGACCGGCATGGGAAAGTTGTATGCATACAACAAAACACAAAATCCTACAATACCTATTTCCCCTACCCCACAAAATTAACTCAGAAATCTTTTTTTGTCCAAATTAAAAGGGAGCCACACTAAATTGCTTTGTCATGCTTTGGTCATTGTGGGATGCCATATAATGACTGGTAGACCATTTTCACACATGTGCTTGCATCTGAAGCACAATTATTGCACAGAGAGTTCAAATGGAAGGGGCAATGCTTCGGGGCCAGCCCTATTCCATCTAGTAAAGGTCACATTAGTTCTCCATCACTTGGGGATCTACCCTCCTATTTAGGGATGCTCAGCTGAAGTAAATACACACATAGGAAATAGTAATTTAATAGACTCATCCTAACCATAGCAAAAGATATAAGGAAGCTTTTTCCGTTCTCAATGAGGGACTGAAATGTAGTGCCCTTAACACTGGAAATAACTTCTTAGTGGCTTTTCGGGTCCATCCCCTGGTAAATTTCAAAGGCAACAACAAAGCCTCCACTCCTACTTTGCTCTCATCTCCTGACTTTCTGTCTACTTGGAATTTTAATTCTTTCCTGAGCACACCTTGCTCCAGCATACATTATGATCTTCACAACCCATTCTGACCCAGTAGTCTTAACCCCCTCTCCTACTTCCCTTGCCTACCCTAGATTAAATACTGTCCCTATGTGAATTTTCCTTAGGAAAGTGAGTCATGACAGTCTATGTCCCACAACACTTGGGCTGTACCTCACATCTGCTAGCTGTGCCAGGTCAGTTTCTCCTCTAGGGTCTGATGTTCCAGAGAATATAAGTCACCTCCTATCCATCTGTTGCTGTGACAAAGCACTCTGACAAAAAAGCAGCTTGGGGAGTAAAGGGTTTAAATCTGACTCTTCCAGGTCACAGTTCATCATTAAGGGAAGTCAGGGCAGGACTCCAGGCAGAAACTTATAGACATGTGTAAAGTAATAGTGCTGTTTGTGATTCTCTTTCTCAATGACTTTCTGGTTTACAGGTTTGTGCTTACCTAGTTTCTTATATGGCCAAGTGTCACCCACAGTGGGCTGGGCCCTCCTGCATCAATTAATAATCAACCCACCCTGACAGGGACAATTACTCCATGGAGCACTTTTTCTAAAAGATTTTAGATTATGTCAAGATGACAGTGAACACTAATTAGAACATTACCTAAATTCACTTGTGGCAAAAATTTAAAGAACACTCAGGAACACTATTAATTAATAATTTGGATGCTGGATTCTTATTTGATGATTTTGCTTAATAGCATATTTCTCTAATTCTTCTAGGGAACATGGTTATAATGAGGGAGAAGAATAATCAAATCACATTGTATCATACATATACATATATATTCAAACATATCAATTAAAAAATAAGGTGAGGGATGGGGCTAATAGTGCAATGTTTAGCATGCATGTGATACACATGACCCTAGATTCAATCTCTGTACTATAGTGATTAAATTAATTAATTAATTAATTAAAAATGGAGAATGATAAGATATTAATATGGAGAGGTGGAAACTTTAGAACCTACACAATTTATTCCTGGCATCTAACAAGTGAAAAAATGACAAAGAGAAGGCAGGGGAACAATATCCAGAAAGAATGTGATAGAGACATGAACATCTGTGATACCAAGGGACCCTGACTCCTTGATTGGTGGCCTAAATGAAAGATAATTCTGAGTGGATCATGAAAATGAGTCGTCAAGATCCCCAGGCTGAAAATTCCCAGAAGTGCAGCTGCAAGAGGGCCCATTCATCTCTGTAGACAGGGATGATCCCAGCAAAGACGTCTCATGAATGAGACTGCTTACTATCGAACCATCGGCACAGTATCACAAGGTGAGCAAGAGCCTGGGAGCTCATGCCTCCCAGCCTCAGTTTCAATCCTGAGTCACTTTCCAGTCATGAGGCCTTGGGTAAGTTAATACAACATTTCTTCACTTTCCTCATCTGCAAGTTGGGAATTAGTGATATTAGTCACCTCACAAATTTGTTGAGTTTAATGAGTTAAACTGTAAATCAGTGTCTAGAAAATAATAAATAGCCAAACGATGTCAGCACTTTTTGACTCTCCTTGTTGTTGTTCAATCCTTTTTCATTGTATTTGTTTGTAGACAAGCTGAAACTTGGGCATAAGACTGAAATTAGGGAAGATAGCAACCATATAAATGGCTGGTTTTGATATAGGGTCTGCAACCCTGAATGGATGTGTGATGGGACAAGTCAAATTATGGGCGAAGAGAATTAGAACAAATCACCAGAGACACCAGCAAGCATCAATAACGATGGAGGACATACCTTCACCTTCTTGAACAAACAACCACTCTATGTGATATCTGCTGTATATTTGATATTTATGACAGACATCATTTCTGGAGAAAATAAGAATAACAGAAATGTAAGGGCATTTTTCATGAGTTTTGTCTTTAGCTTTCTATAAATGGCAGGCAGTTCTAGCCCCCTACAACACACACACACACACACACACACACACACACACACACACACACACACACCATTCAGCATGCACATAGCAATTTTTAACTTTAAACTCTCATTAATAAGATGTAAAAGGGCCTAAATTGAATCCAAAGTGGGGTGGTTTTCCTGTCCATGGAGGATTAAAAACTGAATGTTGTTCCAATTTCAGAGGGTTTTTTTAAATTCATTTCTTTCTTCATTGGAAATCTTGTCTATAAAAAGGGTCTCAGCACATTTTTTAGGGTGTCAAGGTCATCACAGCTCTCCTTCCTAACTAGTAACTATTGTAATTTTTTTAAGTGGCTCAAGAGAGAAAAACAACATGCTACAGAGTTCAAGTGAAAGGTGTCATTATTATTATTATTATTATTATTATTATTATTATTATTATTACTAAGGGAACAGGATCAAAAAAGAGGAAAGGGGAGGAGGGGAGTAAGTTGTTCAGTCCACTATGGCCTCCAGGGACAGAAGAGAGAGGTGGGAAGCAGGGGAGGGGAGAGAGAGAGGGAGAATAAGGTGGGCAGGGCCCTTGTAAAAGAGAACATAGTGGATAGGCACAGGTGGTGCTCTTAATGGCAGCAGCTAATGGTGTATCCTGTCAGAACTCCAAAGACAGGCCAGTAGAAATGCTTAAATACTAACAGTAACCATGGAAAGAACTCCTCCAGCAACCACTTTTTTTTTGAGACACCAGCTTGAATCTATGGGTTCTCTCCACCTAAGTCTTAGATCAATGGACTAAAGCTGTTTTTCTTTACCAGACACATCCTCATTAAGGCCTGGTCTCCTTTGAATGCTGATTCAACATGTGGCATGTGCCCTGCCACCATATTTTGAGTCTATTTGAGACCTAGGAAGCAGCTAACCTATGTATAAAAGCAAAGGTGAAATGATCACATAATCAAAGGAAGGATGCTATGACCATTTGTTTTTCCTTAGCTGCCTCAAAACACCGGGCTGCAGCTGTGAAGAGTCAAGTGGCATGCCCCAAAGTGCAGTCACTATCATTATGGATGTTAAGTCCTGTGCCATCAGTCTTGTTTTTCTAACTGGCTTGGATATGCTGGCTAAGCACCAGCATATGTTTATTACATCCTCTGGACAGAGAGTCATGGACACTTTTCAAATAGAGAGATGATACACATTTTGCCTAGGTTGCATTTCTGTGACATCCGACTGCCCTACATAAAGAGTTTTTGGAGGGAAGGAAAAGAATGACAAAGGCAACTGAGAGCCAGATGACTGTCCTCACCCTGGCTGCTGTAAAACATCCTGTAGAGCAGAGTGGCCAGTTAATGTACACCTCCAAGATGGGGGTGATTGTTCAACCAGAGGAAAGACCTGCAACCAGGAACCTGTTTCCCCAGGGATAATGAAAATAATTAAAAGAAGTAGGCTTTTTAAATTTAGAAGTTAATTGTTGGTTGGTGCCAGCTACCAACTATCCAAGTCTACAAAACTATCATCAGTTGAAGAAGATATTTGTTATTCTAATAGTTTTTCTTTCTTCCTGCCTTCCTTTTTATTTATCCTGGGAATTTAACCTAACTCTGTGCATGCTAGATGTTAAGTCAAGGTTCCCCAGAGAAACAAGACTGATAGAATATGTGTATGTGTTCTACAAATTATATATCAGGTTATGGTCCAAATATTTCCACAAAGGCTGTCTCCTGATAGAAAGTCCAAGAATCTAGTAAGTTGTTCAGTCCACAAGGCTGGACATCTCAGTTGGTCTTCAGTATATGCTAGAATTCCAAAGTAGGCTGTAATGTTAATGAAGGAATGGACTTGGCCAGTGGGAGCAAGGACAGGCAGGCAAAGAGCAATCACTTCCCTCTACTATGACCTTCATATAGGCTTCATATAGGCTGCCACCAGAAGGTGTGACTCAGATTTAAGGTGCATTATTTTTACCACAGAAGATTTGGATTTAGGGTGGATCTTTCCACTTAAAACAATTCAGTCAAAAAAATCCCTCGTAGGTGTGCCTAGTCACTTAGGTTTAGTTAATTCCTGATGTAGTCAAGTTGACAACCAAGGATAGCACCCACATCAGGCAAACATTTGACAACATCCCTAATCTCTGAGCATAACTTTTATATTTATATTATGAAAAGAACTCATACTATTAATAATACTAAGAGTAACCTAGCAGAGTATTAAAAACTGTGTGTGTGTGTGTGTGTGTGTGTGTGTGTGTGTGTGTGTGTGTACATATATAATACACTTTTAAATAAAAGTGCTGATATCTGTTACTTACCATCTGGAGGGGTGCAGGCAATGGAAACACAGAAAGAAAAGATATACAGTCCCTACCCTAGGTAAGTTCATAGGGAATAGGGCTAGAGGGGTATACACAGAAATCTGGAAATTAAATTTGTACTTTCTGTCCTGAAATTTGAACTTGACAGGAAAGACAGAAGTAACTCTACATGGAGGTTTTGGGAATGTTATTAATTTGGCTTGTCAGATGGCAAGGCTATGGAGGAGGGGAAGAACACACCCACTGGGAAGCATACCGTGTGCAATAGCACTGGCTGCTGAAAAACCTACATATTCTGGAACCCTGAAGAGTTTCACTGACCTGGGGGATGGGATGAGTAACGGGCAGGAGTGAGACAGTTGGGGCTGGGCAGCGGATGGAAGCCAGCTTATGAAAACCCCTCATTAATCAGAAGACCATTCCTGTGTTCTCTCTCCACTCTGCCCAGGTGGTTTGGAACCATGTGTTGTCTCTGCCTGTACTATAAACAAATAAGCCTGCATTCCTCCCAGCTCTCAAGGAACTAGAGAGCAAGTAAAAGGGCAAGCAGTCCCCAGAAATGTTACAAATATGAATAGAAAGTAATGTTTCCAGAAGTAGCCATGCTCCCACTTTGTTTCAGTGTAACTAACCAATACCTTTTAAAAAGTTACTGTCTTGGGCCACATTAACATGCATAGGAAGGGGGGGACCAAAGTGTTACTTACAAAGGACTTTATGAACACTATCACACGCCTGCTCTGAACAAAGCACTGGACAGTACGAAGTTAAAGAAGATGCTGTCCTGTGCTTTGAGAGGGTGTGGCTTTCTCAATTCACTTAGGAAGTGTCACTCACATGGTGAAAATGGTGATGAGTTGACCATTCATGGATAATGTTTTTACAGTTCCTTAGTCTGTCTGCCTTCCTGCCTGTATAATGGAGGATGGTGTTCATAATTAACCACCTCAGGGAATATAAATGAGATTTCCCTAGTGTTGCAGTTTTAATTTTGATTTTTAAAATTGCATTTGGTAAATCATATTTCAAACAAGATCTGGAAACATTCACAAACCTCCAAGCACCTTTTTAAAAAAAAAATACAGATTGTGCTGTGTAGTAAAAAGTGTTATTAGATTTGTACTCTCAGAATATGCAAGGGCATCTGAAAGTAGATACATTCTGCTGAAAAATCTATGACTACACTGCTCTGAACTGACATTTACAACTTATCCGTCCGTATTTCTCAGAAAATCTGAGCCTGAATTCATTTTCTTGTGTGTCAAGGAATCGGTACTCGTTCACCAGGTCTGAACAAAAGCCCTGTAAGGAAAGACATACCTGGCAGTTAGCTGTCACATGAAATGTTCACAAACCATATAACTCATTATACGGTCCACGATGATTAAGTAGACATGGATAAGATCCAAGAAACCACAGAGAAAATAGAAGAAATCCCTGGGGAAAGTCTCATGTCCTCACATTAGTTTATTTCTTGTTAAGAAATAGATAAATGGATGCTAGAGAGGTGGCTCCGAGGTTAAAAGCACTGGCTGTTGTTCCAGAGGTTCTGAGTTCAATTCCCAGAACCCACACAGTGACTCACAACTATCTGTAATGAGATCTTGTGCCCTCTTCTGGCCTGCAAGTATACATGCAAGAAAAACACTGCAATAAATCAATAAATTAAAAAAATAAATAGATAAATGATGAAACAATTACCTTTAAATTTTTTGAGATTAATGGAAAGTCAGTATTTCCCAGTAATTGGAAGTGGACTGGGAAAATTTTTCCAAGTTTAGTGCTATGTGGATCCCACAGGTTAAACAGCAGTTTATTCACACAAGTGAAGGGAATAATTCTCTATCTCCCATCACTGCAAAGTTTGTTCACTATGATCAACTTGAAGGATTTTGAATCATCATGGAAACAAATCTTGGGCCTGTCTGGTGTTATCCAGATTAGTTTAGGTCGGGAATAGCCACCCTAAGTGTGGTGATATATTTCCAGAGACTGGAACCTCAGGCTGAGTAAGGGAGAAAGCAGGTTGAGTGCCAAGTGTTAGAAGCAAGCCCAACTCTGCTTCCTGACTATGGACACAAAGTGAGAAGCTGCCTCCTGTTCTTGCCTCCATAGCTTCCCTGCCCTGAGGCGACATATTCTCTGGAACTGTGAGCCCAAATAAGCTCTTCTTGAAGTTGTCTTTGTTGGGTATTTTGTAGCAGCAAGAAGGCGAGTAACTAAGATGCCCCCATAGGACTGATATGGCAAATCTCTGGATTAGGCTATACTCCTGTGTCTCTGTCTTCCCAGATTTCCTTCTACTGCTTTTGTTTCAGAAGGCAAACTTCCTTCACTGGAAGGCAGTACTCTGTGCTGCTTTCTCTTTCAGCCTCCCCTTCCTCATTTGAAACACTTCCCAGACCTTCTTTTTCCTGTCAATTGCCCAGGTGCTGTAATAGAATGTCACAGGCTGGTTAATTTATAACTAACAGAAACTATTTACCCATGATTCTAGAGGCCAGGAAGGCCAAGAGCAAGGACACTGCATATAACAAGTAATTGCTTACTACAACATTCTAAAGAGAAAGGACAAACAGATGGACAGAGAGACAAGTGGATGTCAAAATGTATCCTTTTGTAAGGAACCTTTTCCAAAGTAATAGCATCACTGTTCCACTGTTGGGAGCAGAACCTAACCTCACAGCCTCATCACCTCCTACAGATCTCATGCCTTCAAACTTTAAAAAAACTATTCAACTGTTAAATGGCAATTACATTTCAACACGCTTTTAGGAGATAAAACATAGGAACTCCTCTCCTTCATGACTGGGAAATGTAGGGGTGGAGGGATGATGGAGGGAAGCGGTAACAGTACAGATGTTTCCTGGAGGCAATAGTTTACCTCCCTCATCCTAGGAAGTGAGAGTGAGCACAGAGATGAGATGCATGGATTTTAGTATCCCATACAGTAAACACAGTGGGAAACACGGGTCCAGGGAGGTGACTCTGCTCTTCCTTGGAGAAATGATGAGATTAAACATTACATCCATTCGAGATCTCAGCACACTGCAGCACAGCTTTACTCCACTGCCAACACTTTAAAGGTGATACATGGAAAGCAATCAGGAGAGTGGTTGTTTGCTTTGGAAAATAGCTCTTTAAACATTTTCCTCAAAGGGGTATCATTGCTACCTTCATTGCTCTATCCTATTAGCTGCACTTTGCTTTCATCTATCCATCCATCCATTCATTCCCTAGTTAATGCAGTTAAGGCATCTCACAGTGTAAACACAGTTGATATAGGAGGTTGTGGAGGTAGGGAACAACACAAAACTCATGGACTAAAGTAGACATAGCTGCATGGATGATGGGCAAGATACCAGGGTTACAATTTGAAAAAAAAATGTGGTTTTTCCATCTCATTCTTCTCTGTGAGCAATAAAATAGCATTCACCCAAATCTTTCTAGCTTGAACCTGGAAAGTTACATCCCAACTACTACTGGGAAGAGTCTGGCTATTTATTTTGAAATAGGTACAAAGAAAAATAGGTACCTTGTATCTAATTATATAATGAGAAAAACAGGTCCTGTGAATTGTGGAAAGTTTTCTTGTAACTGGCACAGTTTAACTAAGTTAAATTTTTACTGTGTTGCTACTTTCCTTGATAAAAAAAAACAAACATATTTCTCTGACTTAAGAAAACTTAAAAGTACAATTGTTCTTTCTCCTCTTCTCTTACCCCTCCCCCCTCACTCTCTCCATTCCTCCTTTCTTTCCTCTCTCTCTTCTTTTTTTCTTTTTGGACCTGCAACAGCATCTTTCCTCAAAATGGTTTCCATGATTAGTTTCTAGCCCGCTTGTTTTGCAACTCATTTGCCCAGCAGATCCTTGAATGATTAAGGATGGTCTGCGGCTTTGAGTTCACCAGACTTTTTTTTTTTTTTTTTTTTTTTGGTGCTATGTCCCCAGTGGTCTTTCAAAAGGTGTTTAATTAAAGCAAAAGAAATAGTGGACCCATTGTCCAGGATAATCAATGAGAAGTCATTTACATGAGAGGACCCTGTACTGTGGGAGAAGAAATGCTGGCCTGGTCAAATACATTCCTGGTTTGCACAAAAGGTCTGCCTTTCAGAGGCTACATTCCCAAGCCCCCAGTTTTTAGAGAGTAAATCTCAACTGTAGAATGCTTAAATCTTGTATCAATCAAAACACTATGTTTGAAGCTTAAATTAGATGTCCTTCTCTAAGGTTTAAGATCTGTAAGCATTTAGAGGGGTCAACAAAATGAAAAGATGCTTGCAAATAGACTCCCACCCAGAACAAGTAGGAGGGAGTTTTTAAACAGAATCATGGCCATATTGAGTTCCAGTTGAGGAAAAATAATCATAAATCAGTAAAAGTTACTTGGTGGCAGACTATGTCCTTGTTTCCCCTTACAAATCAATCAAAATAAAGACTTAATTTGCACAATTACATTATTCTTTCAAATCCCACAGACATGTAGTTAAGCTACCTTTCATTCTCTGGTTACTATTTTAAATCCTAAATCATTTTGTTCAAAGAATTTCTTGAAAAAGACATAGTAAGTTTCAGGTTTAAATATGTCTAGCCATAATTGCTTCATAAATGAAAAACTTAGACTTGGCTGTTTTTTTTTTCTGCAAGGTTGGAATTCAGTTTAGTATTCTATGCCAAATGCACAGAGTTGAACACAGTCCAATTTATCCTTCATTTTTGCCATGTGACAAAATTTGAGGCTCATGCAAAACAAAGGATACATCTGTTTTCATCAGCTATTTCTTAGCTTTTGTTACTGAAATTTATTTTTAAAATTGTTTTGTCCAGACAGCATTTTTTGCTAGGCATGATTTATTACTCTCCATGTGCTCCAGAAATCATGTACCTACAGTCATGCAAAAACTGACTCACAAATAGTAAACATAGAAATGTCTTTCTTTTATATTGACTGTGTAATTTTTGAAACATTAAAATGCTTGTAATTTGTAATGTAATTTTATTTATCAATGAGTAGAAAATCATTTTTAACTACCTCAAGAGGATATATAAGGAAATCAAGACATGAACAAGAGATAAAAGAGTGGAATCTTTTAATCATTAAAAAAGGGTTTTATGCTGATGATTCAGCTCAGAGTTAAGGAACCTGAATTAGATCCCCAGGACCCACGTGGTGGAAGGAGAGAACCAACTCTCACAAGTTGTCCTCTGACCTCCACACATATGACATGGCATGCACACAACCATAAATAAAAATTTAATTTATTTGTCTGTCTCAAAATCAGAAGATTAGAGCCCCAAAAGGGATATCTCAGATTTATGTTCATTCTTTAAATTATTTTACCAAGAAAAAAAGTTGGGAGGGGTATATGGGATACTTGCCCTCTCAATATTCTGTTAAAAATTGTCTCCTAGCTTTTAAATATGATAACCATTTGATATCTACTTTCTTTATCAGTATTGTACGTGTATTTTACTGACTATATGTGTGTGTATGAATATGTGATGTGTATGTCTGTGTGGTATATGTGCATGAGTATGTGCAGATATGTTTACAAGTCAAAAGTGATCTTACTGGCTACCTGGTTATTTCTTATTCCAATCAAACTAACACATAAAATTGACCATGCCAGGCATGTATGAGAAAGGGAAGGTGAAGAAAGATCCCTAGTAACCAAGGTTTGCCCTAAAGGAAAACATCTTTTTCTAATGGATACTGAGTTGTTAGTGGATCTAGGGAAAGAGGAAAAAATATTTAAATAAATGACCACAACGGCCAGAAAGATGGCCTTGATGGACAAGCCTGACAATCTGAGTCAGTCGCCATGGTGGAAAGGGAGTATCAGCCCCTGAAAATTATCTTCTGACCTCCACATGTACATTATAGCACACACATGCCCCGTATATCCCTCTCACACACTATAACAATAATCAATTATTTTTTAATTTAAAAAATGGTCATAAACAACCAAGGCAAAGCCATCTCCAAAAGTAAAATCTCCAACTGATACTTCACAATTATCTTATGGAGCAATGTCAAAAGCAATAAAAAAAATAATTGGATAAAATTCACCTTTGACAGGGGTCAAGACCAAGCTGGAGAAACATCTGACCTGAACAAGGTGGAACTCATGGACCCCAGACTGAAAGCTGGGAAACCAGTGTAGGACAGACCCAGACCCAATGAATGTGGGTGTCAGTTAGAAGGCCTAGGCAGTCTATGGGGCCTCTGTTAGTGTATCAGTATTTATCCCTTGTCTATGAATGGACTTTGGGAGCCTATTCCACACAGAGGGATAGTCTCTCAGCCTAGACACACAGGGGAGGGCCTAGGCCCTGCTCCAAATGATGTGACAGACTTTGGAGATCCCCCATGGAAGGTCTCATCCTCCCTGGGGAGCAGAAAGGGGATGGAATAGAGGGTTGGTGGTGGCCAGGGGAGGAGGGGAGGGAGAGAGAACTGGGATTGACATGTAAAACAAGATTGTTTCTAATTTAAATTAAAAACTAAATAAAAAGTTCCCCTTTGATTCACTCGTAATTAAACTTCTCATCCAGACACGAGTTCTTTCTTAGCCCCTTTTAGGTTGCTAACAAAATAGCTGAGGCCGCTGATCTTAGATTAAACATCTACATCTCCTGGGACTCATGATGCATCACAGTGTGGAGGATACCATCACAGGCCAGGCGCCTGCACAAAGCAATGATGCGGATACAGGAATAGTGGGGTCTTACAGAGCCGTGGAGACTTTCTCTCTCATCTTAGATGAGCATAACTAGGGGTGCTAGGGTGCAAGACAATTCAACAGCGGCCAAAACAATCCTAAGCTAGTGATTTCTGTGCCATTTGGGTCAAATTTTTTAAAGTGAATTTCATGAACAATGGGAGGATGAGTTTAGAAAGGTTTGTATACCAGGAGAGAGGTCTTGTTTCTTGTTCTCTCTTCCCCTAAATGAGCATTTCTGCCTGGAGACAATATGTGGGGACATGACCAAATTGGGAGGCCCCTGCATGCTTTGTGGATTGGTCAGCTGGAATGCAGTTCATTTCCCCAAGTCCCTTCTCTATTTCTGCTATACATCTTTTCAACGTCTCCGGTCTAAGAGCTTAGTGGTGCCCTACTTCTATGTCCACTAGGAACTCTACCTTCCTTCTCTCTCCTAAGCACCATTTATAATCCTTCAATAAAACACACAGGATGACCTTGCCGTCTTACAGCCCATTCTCTGTTTAATTGTCAATCCATCCTGTGCCTATGAGACCTAATTCACTCTCAAGATGAGTATTAGTCACTTCGGAGGGAAGTGCACCCATGACCAACCTGTTAAAGATTCCATTACCTCTAAGTACTATGCCTTTGGGGACTGAGTCCCAGCATGTTAACCTTTGTAAACAAACCATAGTTAAATTCAAGGTGTTCTCTGACCTTCTGTCGAAGTACAAATGACTGCTTTCTTTTTTAAATTAAGTTTATTCAGACCATGCAAGCATGGGCTCTGGAAATGGAGCATCTATGTCTAGGGAGCAGACGCTGGATGCTGAATCTGAGCTCACCATCCAAAAGGTTCATAGGAAGTGAGACCATTTTGTCCTCCTGCATCTGCATCTCAGCCAGACCCTTCTGTCTGCCTTGGTTACTTTCCCCCTTTGAGTCTGAGGTAATTGCCTCTGTTGGTGTAATTTAAGCTGTTCTGCACAGAGAGTGCTGAACACATATTGTTCTGCCTTAATTAAGCGGCATTTATTCAAGATTTATATATTTTCAGTAGAAACTGGGCTCAGACAACTGCAGGTCTCTTAGGTATCCCTATGTGGCAGTGATGCTAAAAGTGGAAGTTCATTGGCCAAGACCCAATCCTTTGAAATAACCCACCATTTCAGGGTTTCTATAGACAGTTCAAGAAAGTTGCTGCTTTTAAAGTTTTAATTTACTTATGTGGTGGTTTGATTAGGAATGGCCCCCATAGACACATGTGTTTGAATGCTTGGCCCTAGGGAATGACACTAATAGGAGGTATGGCCTTGTTGGAGAAAATGTGTCACTGTGGAGGTGGGCTTTGGGTTCTCATGTATGCTCCAGCCATGCCCAGTGTGACAGTTCACTTCCTATTGCCTATTGAACAAGATGTAGAACTCCCAGCTCTTTCTTCAGCACCATGTCTACCTATATACTGCCATGTCCCACCATGATGATAGTGGACTAAACTTCTGAGCTGTAACCTGCCCCAATTAAATATTTTCTTTTATAAGAGTTACCATGGTCATGGTGTCTCTCCACAGCAATAGAAAACCTAACTAAGACACTATGTGAAAACCGATTATTTGGTTGGTGAATTGCTAATATAATTCTAAAGTAATAGATACCACTATCTGAAAAAGAACTGCACAAGGAACAAAGGATATTTATTTAATGAGACTTGCACTCCCATTTTTCCATTTTTTTAAAATAACTTTAAAAGTCAGACAGACAGGAATTAGTGAGTATCACTCAGCTTTGTCAATGAGCTAACAACGACTTGGTGAACACTAACTACTGTACAATATATGTAAAACTGATTTTAAAAAATCAAAAACGAAAAATAACATTATTTAAGCATCTTTTAAATTATCTTTTATTTGTAGAATCTAGAGAGAAAACTAAAGGCTTTCATCATATGTCAATGCTGCCCACTATTGCTCATTGTTCTGGGATCAGCTTGAGCTATAACAGAAAAGCAAATGGCTGAAGAATGACATTTTGAGGCAAACATCTCCATCTCTCATAACTTCTAATATGTAGTCATTTGCTAATGAGAGAGACGTCCAGTTAGTGTGAATGAAGTAGAAAAAAGTGCTTTCCAGGTGGAAAGCACTAGGAAAGACAAACTGGAAGACATGCAAGAGACTCACACAAAATGCTCAGCTGCAGGGTGTGGCTCACCAGTTGAAGGGTGTGGTTCACCAGCTGCAGGGCATGGCTCACTAGAGTGCCCCTCAACACATGGGAGACCCTAGGTTCAGTATCCAGTACCATAAGAACACCAACCTGACCCCCATAAGGTTACATTTGCATTCCTCTGGCTTTGATGGGGGTGGCTTCCTAGGACATCATGTCCTAACATTCTGGAGTGTCTTTTTCTAGGAGAAGCACAAAGATATATACCCATAAATCAATTTGTATTCTTATTACCTTCCCATATCATCTGACTATCAGCCTGTACACCTACCTACCTGCAATCTCTATCTCCTTCAGTGATTTCATGTTAGTAAATTCACCCATTCACTAAAATGCCTTGGTAAGCCTAAACAAATGCTCATGTTGTTTCCCAGTCATTCATAGACATGCTCAGAGAAGCCAAAATATTTTCTTGACACCCTGTCTTCATATTCCAGTCATTCAATTATTTGTTATTTTAAATTATGGATATGCATGTGTATCTGTGTGTGGTTATGTGCATATGAGTTCAGGTGCCCATAGAACTCCATGGCACTGGAGTTACAGGTGGTTCACAACTGTAACATGGCATGGGTATTGGGAACCTAAATCAGGTGTTCTCCAAGAGCAGTTGGAACTTTTAACCACTGAGACAGCTCTCCAACCCTCAAAGATATTTACTTTTTATGGCCTAGTACCACATTTCTCTCATCTGTGTGTGTGTGTGTGTGTATGTGTGTGTGTGTGTGTGTGTGTGTGTGTGTGTGTGTGTGTGTGTGTCTTTTACTGTATCACCCAAGTATGTTTCTAAGTGTTCTCTAGTGTCCCTAATTTCGAAAGATCTTGATAGACCTTATAGAGGAAACCCAGATGTTACATATAAATCATTCTGTCATAAGTTACACAGCTGTTGGCAATGAGTTCAATTTTAAGAATCAACATTATGTATTAAGTAAAATGCTTTTGCACAAAAATATACCAGTAAAAAGACATTTTTGTCTTTAGACAAAACATACACACAATAAACTTCTATATTGTTCAGTTGGCAAAAATTCTGTTAATCAGAAGCTTGTAGGTTCCTAGACCTCTGTTTTCTACAAGAAATACTTTATTGTTCTCCAATTTATCATTTATGACTTCATAGAACTTAGCTACCATGAGGGAGAAAGAATTCTGTGTGATATATACATATACTTCTGTGGGACATATACTGTATAAATGTATGATTTAGAGATGCCCACATATATCTGAAGAGAAAGGGTATATACCATGATACATCATCATTGAACCTGTGATGACTTCTGTTAAGCAAGAACTCACTGAGCTCACAAACCCTCATCCCAAGTTGAGGCACTTTTAACAACAGATGGCTTGGGGGAAGAGAGGACCCGTTTCTCTAAGGATAAGAGTGGGGAGTATTTGCACAGCAAAAGTTATTCTCTGTAGGTTATTTTTTTTAAAGAAGACATGAAATTGGGATGGAGGAATAGAGGGTAGAAAGTAGATCTGGGTTAAGTTAAAGATAGAAATGGGCATGGATATGGTCATAATACATCATATGGACGTATGAAATTCTCAATGAATCAATAAAATATACACTTCTTTAAAAACCTACTGAAGTACTTTGCTATTTCCCCAGACTCGAGAATTTGATAACAGTTATGGCTTGGGAATTTGAAATATCCTCCTTGGGCTTGTTTTCAATGCTTGATGCAGTTGGTGGCACTATTTTGAAACTGGTGGAGCCTTAGGCGGTAAGGAACTAGGCTTGCTGGAGAAGGAGAGTAGTGTAGGCCTTTGACACTTGTGCCTTAGCCTGGATTTTGCCTGTGTTCGTTGCTTCCTGCCTGCAACTGTGATTTGAGAGTCTCTAGCTTCATGTTTCCCAAACAAACTCCATCGTGTTTTCCCTTCTTGGATGAACTAAAACTTCTGAAACTGAGTCAAAATAAACCTTTCCTTGGCCCACATCTTTTATCCCAACACTTGGCAAGAAAGGTACATGGATCTCTGCAAGTTCAATGCCAGCCTGGTCTACATAGTGAGTTCCAGGCCAGCCAGGGATACATAGTGAGACTCTGTTCCAAAAAAGCAATTGAATAAATAATAAACCTCCCCTCCAGTAAGTTGTTTCTATTAGACACTCAAAGGTAACAAAATAATCAAGTGTCCTGATTTGCTCATAGCCAGAGCTAGCTTTCCATCACTAAGACAAAACACTTAAAACAGCTCACAAGGAGAGTTTTAATTTTGCTCATAATTTGGAGGTTCTGTCATTACCAATTGTCTCCATTGCTTTTAAGTCATGAGCCAAGGAGAACAAAGAAAGATAAATGGACCAGAATCTCTTTTCCCATTAGCAGGTACATTGCAGTGTCTGGTAAGTCCCACTTCCTAAAGGTTTCACTCTTCCCACTGGTGCCACTCTTGGAGGCCAGGTCTTTAGGAATGGCCTGAGGCAATGTTCAGCATCTGAACTGAGAAATACATCCCCCACAGCAAGAACATTTTAGTGTTAAAGCCTGAAAATTTTGGGGGGCTAACAGAATGAGTTGGGCCTCTTACAGGCAAAGAATTGGGATGGAAAGAGGGGCCAACATAAAATCTTCCAGCTCTATGTCTGGAGTTAAATATCTTAGCTTCTTAAGGATGCCATTGTATGACATTGCTAAAAGCACTGTCATGTAACAGCATGCTTAAGAAGCTAAGCACGGGGTCACGCTTGGGACTCTAAGCATTCCTAAGAAGCATTTGGAATCACTGGGCAAAGATCCATCGAGAAAGCATTGAACACACTCTCCTTTTGCCACGGTCCAGTGGACCTTGCTGGGGTTCTCTTAGTGTACTGGAAACCTCAAAGAATCATCTATGAAAAAAGATAGTGTTTAAGTCAGTGATATCGGACAGCAGTCATGAGTGAATAGAATGCTTATTCAACCAACCAAGTTTATCATTTTTATTACTCCTTTAGAAATTGATAAAAGTTACAGAAAAGGAAAAAGTGGATTTTCAGGCCAAATCCACAAATTTCTAAATCAGCAAATTCTCAAAATTTCAGAGCTACAGAACCCTACATAAACAAGTGGTTTTTCAACCCTGGTCTCCCAGTAGAATCATTTGGAACATTTAAAAATGGACCCCACCCATTCCAGTGAAATTAAGTAGGAATTGGGAAATGGGAGCCTTTTAGACATTAGATTTGCCCTAAGAGCATCTCAGACAATTCCATTATATGAGAAGACAATGTTGAGAAAGGGTCTCAGGAAGCTTGTAGGTCCAATGAAGAAGGACAATGCTTGCTGTGATCACAGGAAAGAAATATGGTAGTGAGGAGGACTGCATTGACTTGGCAGTCATCAGCCCTGGAAACTGGAAACATCCTAACTCTGTAATCAGTCAACTCTCAATTCAGTGTCAGCTTTGCCTCACGTGTGCCTCTTTCCCTGTAACCTGTCTTTATTGTCCTTTTGGTACTGGTACCCTCATTTGACAACCCATTTTATAAACTTATGAGGGTGGGGTGGGGGAGTAAACATGTCTATTGCCTGGCACATACTGAGTGGTGAGTCAAGGAAAACCATCCTTATATTAGGTACCCAGGCCACCAATTTTCTTTTTTGTCACTTTCCTATTATCTTGATAAAGAATAACAGAAAAGATTTATGAAGTAAGAGTTACCACACACAAACAAACTTATAAACTTATGAGGGTGGGGTGGGGGAGTAAACATGTCTATTGCCTGGCACATACTGAGTGGTGAGTCAAGGAAAACTATCCTTATATCAGGTACCCAGGCCACCAATTTTCTTTTTTGTCACTTTCCTATTATCTTGATAAAGAATAACAGAAAAGATTTATGAAGTAAGAGTTAACACACACACACACACACACACACACACACACACACACACACACAAACCCACACATTTAAAACTAAATTGTAACACTGATTACAGATAAACAAAATGGCCAATGCAATTTTGCCACATAATCTAGTTCAGAGGTCAGTAAATTGTTCCCTATGGCCAAATCCAGTCCCACACAGTCAGGTAGTACTGTCAACAACTGTTTTCAAAAAACAGAGTCCACATGGCTCACTAGGTTAAAAATATTTGCTGTCTGTTCCTTACAGAAAATGTTGCCAAGTATGACTCTAGTTCATCAATTCTCAGTGTGACCCATGACTCCTTAAGTCCTTTCAAGGGACCTGTGATGGCAGAGTTAGTTTCACAATAATGCAGTGTTCATAGGACATTGCTTACTGTGTCTACTGAGTTGACATCTGCACTGATAGCACAAAGCAATAGTTTGCAAAAACCTCTAGTGATTACCACAAATCAGGACAGTGGCATCAGATTATATTGACAGTTATGGGACCAGGGGAAGAGCCAGTTTTCACTTAACTAGGAATTTCTCAGCCTGACACCATTGATGCTTTGGGCTAGATGACCCTTAGCTGGGGGCTATCCTCTGTGTTACGTGATGTTTGACAGCATCTCTGGCCTTTTCCCACGGAATTCTGCCATTCTACCCTCCTATATCTTCAATTACAACAACCAAAAAATGTCTGCAGACATCCTCCAAAGGTTCCCTGGTGGCAAACATTCCTCTACTGCCTTTCTAGACCCCACCTCTCCTCCCTGACAAGGACTCACTTAGTTTGATGAAACACTAGAAATAATTGTTTTATTGTATCTCAACCCTGAATATTTTCATGATGCCCATTTCAATACAAAAATATAGACGTTAACTTAGGAAAGCATCTTAGGCCTTTGTCTTACCAGACCATCTGAATAACTCTTTCAAAGAATTTTTTTACTTAGGATAATGACTGACAAGGAGCCCATGGTTATTGCATTTGAATGAAATTGTTATCTGGAGAGAGGGATGAAGTGAGCTTTTCACTTTTAGCTCAACTATGAATATTACCATAGTTCTCCTGGAAACTTGTGAGAGACTGATTCTAATGCCCCCATGCGTTGTGTATCAGATGTGAAATGACCCCCATCGGCTCTTGTGTCTGAACATTTGGTCCTTGCAATGGATGTTCTTGGTTGTCAACTTGACTACATCTGGAATTAACTAAAACTCAAATGACTGGGCACACCTGTGGGGAATTTTTTTTCTTAATTAAATCATTTGAAATACACAGACCCACCTCTAATCCAGAACTTTGAGGTGGGAAGATAACCCTTTAATCTAGACCACACCTTATGCTGAAAGCCTATATAAAGGACATGGAATGCAGAGGCTCATTCTCTGTTTGCCTGTTTGTTCTCACTCCCTCTAGCAAATCTATTCCTTCACTGGCATTAGAGTCTGCTTCTTCAGAATTCTGGCATATACTGAAAAGTGGCTGAGACATCCAACCTGAATGTCTGAACTATGGATGAAAGTTTCTGTCCCACTAGTCACGCAGAAGTTTAGTCCCAAATAAACACACAGAGGCTTATATTAATTATAAACCATTTGACCAATGACTTAGGCTTCTTATTGGCTAGCTCTCTCTTAAATATTAACCCATTTTTATTAATCTATGTATCTCCACATGGTCTTGGCTTACCAGAGAATGTCTGGCATCTTATCTTCCTAGTAGCTACATGGTGTCTCCCTGACAAATGTTTTCCTGCCTTTCCTCTTCCCAGAATTCTCCTAGTCTGGTAGCCCCACCTGTGCTTCCTGCCTGGCTACTGGCCAATCAGCATTTATTCATCAACTGATAATAGAAACATGTATACACAGCATACAAAAAGACATCCCCCATCACTGAACAACTACTGGGTTCTTGGACCTTCTGTTTATAGGCAGCCATGATTGAGATAGAGAGATAGATAGATAGATAGATAGATAGATAGATAGATAGATAGATAGATATTTATTCTAAAAGTTTGTTCCTCTAGACAACCCTAATACACATTTGGTACAAAAAGTGTTTCCAGAGCAAGAGGTATAAGGATGAACATTTTAAGTATTTGGAATAAGCTTTCCATTTGCCAACAGCTACGGTTACTGAACCCACCCAGTGTCTCAGACCACTATCTGTTGCCTCTGAGTCAAGATGTAAGAACTCTCAGCTCCCTCTCCTGGACCATGTCTGCCTGCATACTGCCATGCAATGATAATAACAGATTAAACCTCTGAACTGTAAGCCACCAATTCAATGTTTTCCTTTATAAAAGTTGCTGTGGTCATGGTGTCTTCACAGCAATAGAAACCCTAGTTAAAACAATTGTCAACCCCTTTCCCCAGCCATCCCTGCTATTGCCCAACAGGCCCACAATCAAAGTAGCCGTGCTAGCAGAGATGGGGGTTATACAACAACATTGACTTCCACTCGTCAAGGCTTACTTGGCCACAGCTGTAGCTGAGTGCTAGATCTGCCAACAGCAAAAACCAACACGGAGCCCCAGATCTAGTACCATTCCCAAGTGTGATCAGCCAGAAACCTGGTGGCGGGTTGACTACTTGGGAACATGTCCTCTATGGAAAGGGCAATGCTTTATCTTTACTTGAGTAGATACTCTGGTTATGGATTTACTTTTCCTGTATGTAATGCTTCTGCCAAACCCACCATCAGTAGTCTTACAGAATGCCTTTTCTACTGCCATGGCATTCCTTACAGTATTACTTCTGACTAAGGAATTCACTTCACAGCCAGAGAGTCACAACAGTGGAACCATGAGCATGGAATCTACTGCTCTTATCATGGTCCCCACCACTCTGAAGCAGCTGGAAGCAGCAGAAAGATGGAATGGCCAATTAGGTGGCAGCAGCCTGAAGTACTGGATATAGTTTTTCAGAAAGCAGTATATGCTTTTTAATCAGCATCCAATATATGGTATGGTTTCTCTCATTACCAGTATCCATGGGTCCAGGAATCAATGGGTGGAAAGGGGAATATTTTCACTCCATATGACCTCTATTAGCCTACTAGGAAATTTTTTGCTTCCTGTCCCCCTACCGTAAGTTCTGCTGGTCTAGAAGTTTTAGTTCCAGAGGTGGGAGCACTCCTGCCAGGAGCCACTACAAACATTCATTGAACAGAAAATTCAGACTTCCCTGGTCACTTTGGGTTTTTGAAGCCCTTAAGTCAACAGGCTAAAAAAAGAATAACATTGTTAGGAGGAGCAATTGAATCCAGATTATCAAGGGGACATTGGATTATTTCTCCATGATGAAGATGAGAAGACTATGTCTTCAGTGCAGGAGCTCCTTAGGGTATCTCATGGTGGTACCATAACCTGTGATTAAAACCAATGGGGGACTACAATAGCTTAATCCAGACAGGATGAGAGGGCACAGATCATTCAGGAAAGAAGGTATGGTTCACTCCTCCAGGAAAAGAGCCAAGACCTGCTGAGGTACTTGCAGAAGATGGAGGAAATACAGAATGGGTAGTTGTAGGTGGAGTTTTTTGTTGAGACTGCTGGCTCCCCAATAAACACAAAGAGACTTAATATTAATTATAAATGCTCAGTTGATAGCTCAGGCTGGTTACTAGCTAATTCTTACATTTTAAACTAACCCATATTTCTTATCTACCCTTAGCCATGTGGCTATAACTTTTTTCAACACAGTGTGTTCACCTTGCTTCTCTCTGTGTCTCTTGAAATTCCCCAGACACTGTCCTTCTTCCTCCCCATGTACTCTGTCTGGTTGTCCTACCTATACTTCCTGCCCAGCTATTAGCCAGTGAGTTCTTTTATTAAACCAATCAGAAAGTGCCTTGGCAAAGACACATCTTTACAGTGTACCAAAATATTATTTCATAACATTTCCCCCTTTTTGTCTAATTAAAAAAGAATGTTTTAATTTTAACATAATAAAACTATATATAACAAAAACAGTTATCGAGTTACAATATCTAGTCCATTTATATTTGGCAAAATTAGAGAAAATGCTCTATTATATATCTCATCTTTGTGAGTCTAAAGTTTTATACCTAATTTACTTTTAATCATAATTAAAGAAAACTATAAGTTTAATTATTTAGTCTTTAACTCCCTCAAAGACCCCAGAAGTGTTTAATGTTACATAGCAACAAGAACATCTGATTGCCTGGATAGTCACCCAGAGTTCTTCTGCAATTTGGTGGCATCCAACTTTGCCCTATAGGCCTTATATCTGATAGACATTTCTCAGAAGCAAGGAATTTTGAAGGACTGTTGTACTTTGTCTGGGCAAAGTTTGGCAATTTGCTTTTTATGTGTGCCCTACTGGTCCAGTTTGGGCAGTATACTGTCAGCAATTGAGACAAGGGCAGTTTCTTTGTCCAAATGGCTAGCTTTTGCCATAAAGAAAACAAACTCCTTATGTAGTTTGTTCAGCGCCCATCATCTCCTTTTGAAGCAAGTCAGTGCTATCAGAAGCAGATGTATCTCACTGTCATGAAAAGCATTAGGTTATTAAATGTATTAAATGTCATATTCTGTAGGTCTTTGATGTGTTTGAAGATCATCTATCTATCTAACTGTATCTGTGTATGAACTGAAAACATACCTAACATGACTATAAGTTTTACTATTATAGATGACTACTAATCTATATTTCTTAATTGTATATTACATTTTTAAATGAGCTTCATAAACACAATACCCTAAACAAAATTAACTTTTAATTTGTATCAATAAACCAAAATCCATACCAATGTAAAAATATTTTGAGATTAGTAGTTGGTTTTTGGATTAAAGTAAGTTCAAGAATCTATTCTTTTATCTCATTATTTCAATGTCATATTCCCCTTTTTTTTCCTTTAGAGAGAGATCTTTGAATTTAATGCTTTTGTTTAGCTTTTTTTTACTATGACCAATAACTTTTAACCAGACCCCTTAAATGATGACAAACATCCATAAACCATCATTTGGAAATGTAGCCATTGTTTTTTCTAGACTGCTCTCTGTTGTCTGGGTGCACTAGCATCTTTGGGGGAACATTGAGAAAATCAGGATAATTGTAAAGTCTTGGTGGTTATATTTTGTGAGACTGGATCATCTGGAAGGCCTTGAAGCTACTCTGGATGCTGGGTCACCTGGGATATCTGTTTTTATTGGTTTCTGCCCCCTGTTCTGAAAACACATAAACTTTTAAAGGTAACATACATATCTGCATTAATACAAGTATAGACTGTATGTTGTACACAAATTAGCCAAAGATGATTTTTTGTTTTATATTTGAGCAGGTAAAATATACATCATGCATCTTGTAGTTCTTCTAGGTTTATTTACTTATTCATTCTGTAGTCAGGATTTTCAGGGTGTCTTCCTCCATCAAATATGAACCATATCAACCTGGCATGACTCTATAGCCTCTCATCTCCTATGGAAATAAAAGCATAACCTCTTCCCCAAAGTAACCTATATTTTGACTTCCATTTTGAAGTCAAGACATTTTTTAAATATATAGGTTAGTTTAATCCAGTTTTTATAACCCAGTGCATCTTAGCAGTTGTCATTCCTTCATTAGCAATCAGAAAATGTAAAGACAACAAAATAGCATATAGAATCCAGACTCTCTATGTATTTCCATCTTTATGTGGCTTATGATTTTTTATTCTATTTCTTTTTAAGGACTTTTTATTATTTTTAAACTATTTTTTAATCTATAACCATTTCTACCTTTCTTTTCTCTCCTAAACCTGTGTATATTTTAAAACATATCATAACCCATTTAAAAGGTTATTTTCTGTCTGGATCTGTCTTTATTGAGCATCTGTATTATTTTTTGATTGCATGAAATGAATCTTAAACTGTCAACTGCTGCTGGTGTAGCTTAGCTTAGTGCATGGCACTAATGTGTGGCCGGTGGCAGCTGACTCCTCCCATAGGCAGGTGCTGAGAGACACATCTCAGTACTGTGGACAGCATGAGAGTCATGAGACCAGGAAGCTGCATTTGGCTCTGTTTTTGTGTGTTTGGAAACTTTTTAAAGCATTTAAGGCTTTATGTGGATGTTTGGGCTACAGGTACAGAGGAAGGTGGTTATAAATGCCAACTAAGGCCGTATGGCCAGTTGCAGAAACGAGATTATAATTGACGTGTTTCTGTCATATTTGTTAGCCATGTGTTTGCACAAATATTTGTGTTTCTTTCCTCTATTTCTCTACCATGTAATGTAAAAGCGATTAAAAGAATATCAGTGATTGTCATATTTTAGTTTGAGATACTGAAAGAATGTCCCTCAAGGGACACTGCTACCTGCATTTGCAGTTGTATGAGGGGAAGTTATATCATGTTACTCATCAATATAACTCAGTTATTGTTTTCATTTGGAAATTAGGTCTGACATAAAGAGATACAGTTGTGTGTCAAATTGACAAGGAGCATACTGTGCTGAATATTCTTGGTTGTTAACTTGACTACATCTGGAATGAACTAAAGCTCAAATGACTGGGCATATCTGTGAGGGATGTTTTTTCTTAATTCAATCATTTGAAGTGGGAAGACCCATTTCTAATCCGGATCTTTTGTTTGTGGGATGATAAACCTTAATCCAGATTTTTTTTTTGAGGAAGGTAAATCCACCTTTAATCTGGAGCACACCTTCTTTTGTCAGCCTATATAAAGCACATGGAAGAAGGAAGCTCTTCCCCTCCCCACCGTGCCACATTTGCTCTTGTTCTCACTAGCAAGTTCATTCCTTCTCTGACATTACAGCCTACTTCTTTGGGATTTCAGAGTATACTGAACACCAGCTAAGACATGCAGTCTTGTGCACTGACCATCTACTGGATTCTTGGACCTTCTGTTCATAGGCAGCTATTATTAGGTTAGCTGGACCCCCTTTACATATACACATATACACACAGACACATACATACAGATAGATCCATTCTTTAAGTTTTTGTTTTCTTCTAGAGAACCCTGACTAATACAATCCTCTACTTGGTGTATGTAGCAGGGGGGTTTAAGTGGGGCTTAGCTGGAGGAGGTAGGTGCCTGGGGACCTTTCATATTCTTAGCCTGCCCCCAATTCCTGTCATTTTCCTATGTCCAGACTGATAATGCAATGTGTCAGACTATATTCATATATATGGACTATATCCCCTTAAACTGTAAATTCAAATAAACCCTTCCCTTAAGTTGCTTCTTGTCCAGCATTTTGTTACAGCAAAAAAATATGTGTGTGGCAGGGATTGATAGACTGTGGATATCAAGATGAAAAGAGTATTTGATTCCTTTACAGAAAACAGCACTTAATGTGCTCATCCTCTCACATATGACATATCATTTCCAACACAGGGTAAGTGCTGTGCAGATCATCTTCATGCTAAATTGTTTAGGGAATAATGACAAGAACAGTCTGCACATGTGCAATACAGATGCCCGTATCCCCCTTAAGTATTGTAATCTGAAGTTAGTTGAGTCCACAGATATGGAACTCATGGACACAGATTGCCAACTCTATCAGTTGCTGGTAATAAAATCTGAGGTTGGAGTGGAAATTAGAATTTTGAAAATCTATACTCACCACTCTAAACATGGTGGTTTCCCCAGTGCAAGGACTTCCCTGATAAAAATGATGGTTATATGAACAGTTGAGATTTGCAGGGGTTGTTGTCGATATTGTTATTGTTTTCTCCTTTTAAAACATAGTATTTTATTAATTGATAATTCTTACATGCCATTCAATGAATTTTTTTCGTATTTCCCCCTACTCCTGTCTGTAACTTCTCCCAGCTCCACCCTTCATGCTCGCACACCCCCAACATTACACCCTTGCTTAAAGCTATCAATTGTCAAGAGCTCCTTACTTAGCTAGGGATGGGAACTCGTGACTCCTTTCCTGATTTGTCAAATGTAATATTTTCTGATATTATAGAATAAAATGCATCTATTTGTAAGATATGCCTAATTTAGTGAACCAATGTTTTGCTAAATAATCAATGCTTAATATTATAATATCATGCATGGGTAAAAGACCCATTAAAACTGCAAGATGGATTTTAATGTACCAGAGAACAAAAATATTAGTATTGCACATTGTTACTATAACTTACTGACTTTCATGTACTATCCATGAAGAATGTGCATAATTATCAAAGCTATTTTAAAAATAATACTAATTTTTCCAACTATATATTCTATATGGGGCCAGATATTATGTATCAGGTGAAGAACAGATATAAGAATACTGTTTTTTTCCATATGAACAAACACTACACTCTAGAAATTTGCAAAAGTTATGTTTTGAAGAATGAGACTTTTTTCATAAACATATGTATCTAACATGCATATGGTTTATTATTTTTAAATGAATTGGTGATTCTAATTTATCAGTTTAGTTTCCAAATGGCAAATATCGATACGTACTGTCCAGACAAACAAAAACTCTTTGGGGCTTTCAAGCATTTCAAAAAGAGGTAAGGGGCCCTACAAACAAAAAGGTTTGAAAATTGCTGGCCTATTTTGTATTTACAGAGTATTTATGATGCTGATCAGGTAAATCAAATGTAGTTAAGCAAAAAGAACTGCATAATGGTGATGACAAATGAAAGGAATTGTCATGAAAGGAAAGGGTTGGTTCCAAGCCATTGAGGGCACAATAGTCAGAGACAGGGGTGCTATGTGGCTTGGAGCATGTTAGTCTGTCCTCAGTTTCTTCCCCATAGAATGACAGCCATCACATCACTTACTTCACAGTATCGTTCAGAGCATGTGGGATAGCCTTGACACTTACACTAACTTCCTTGTGCACTAAAGAGAATGTGGGATAGCGTTGACACTTAGACTAACTGCCCTTGTGAATTTTTGCCTGAGTTGACAGCGACCAGCCCACATTATGACACACAAGTGCTGCTGACCCTGCCCCACTGGGGGAAGACTGAGAGCACCAGATACAGTCACTAAGCTGCAGAGACAAAATACTTTGGAGCTGAGAAAGACATCAGAGTTCCATAAGCCCATTCTTGCCCTAGCATCACACTTTCACATCCAGGATCACATCTGTTACCCCTGTGAGGAACCTGGATATGCTCCAAGGTTTCAGAACAAACGATGTGAGGTTGACGTGGATTCATATGCTGGGTCCCAAGCAGTTAAGATTTTTCTTGTTCCCAAAATGTGATTAATTTTCGCTTCAGCAGTTTGGCTGCCAGAGGATCATTCAGAAAGAGGCTCATTTCAGCAAGCTTCCACACAGGCACCTTCACCATCAGGAAGATGAATGCTTCTAAGAAAAGAATGTTCTAGTTTTTTATGATGAGAAAGGATTTGGAGGGGGAGGTGGAGAGAGAATCCCTGGGTCAATCCAGGGCCTCACACATGCTACGAAATTGCTATAGCAAGGGATCTCCATCTGCAACCCAGGAAATCCTCTCCACAGAGCTACAGAGATTCTTAAATATTTGTGGAATGACTTTATAGAATGCTAAAGCAGAATCTGACTCTGAAGCTGAGGCGTGTACATGGAGTTTGAAGTTACACTGTCAGTGAGACAAACAATAAATAAAATGTCACATCTCATTTGGCCAGGCCCTGCCACCCTGTATCAAGCAGGATGAATTTAACTCTAATTGTTGCTAAGGTTTCTGAGCATGCTGGATTTCAATTATAAAAACTTCATTGAATTTGAATGTTACCTTCTCTCTGGGATGTGCCTAGTGTACTGTTTAATATTAATTTCCCAGGGTCTCTTTTTCCTACTTCATTTTTATTTTGGGTATTTTGGGTGGGTATTTTGTTCGCTCTGTCTGCTTCATCATGACAGTAGGTTTCCATCCTTTTTCCTTTTGTGATGTGTTCCTAACTTCTAAGATGTGCCAGGCGTGTGATGAAGATCCCCCAGTTTTATCTTCTTACTCTAACTTGGGGATAGACAATGCCTCTGACATTGCATATCATGAATTCACACAAATGTGATGTCTTCAAATGTGCTCACATTATTAGTACTGCCCATATTTCTTTGAAGGAATCTAGTTCATGAAACTTTGATATTATATGATCATACACGGACTTCTGTTGTTGTTCATTGTTGTTGGCAGGAAAGAGCCAGGAGCTGCCTAAGATACCTGATAAGCCAGCTGGCTAACATGGAGCATTCATTTCACCATATTCTGCTGCTGGAAATTAAGAGCATCACTGATACCTTCTCTTCCATCCTGGGCCCTCACAGCAGGGACATCTTCCGAATGAGCAACAGCTTCACCAACATTGCCAAGCTGCTTTCCCGACATCTGGAAAATGGCAAGGCTGGGAATGGCAGGTATCTATAGAAGCCAAACAGAACAAATGTCTAAACGAAATGTAAAATATGATAAAGAAACAGAGTGAAGTACAAATGGCAATGCCAAGTAGCACTCATTTATTTATTCAACAAACATTTGATACTTGTTTATTCTTTACTGGGAATCTAAGCAGGGGGATAGAGGTCACTGTCCAATAGACTAAATAGTTAAATAATTAGGGAACAAAATTATATTCTAGAGGAAGAGCATATAAAGATGTGTTCAAAGAACTTGGAGAACAGTGAGATGGTGGGTTCTACCTGTGAGTTCAAGGCCATTCTGAGCTTCACAAGATTATGCCAGTCTAAAAGAGAAACAAAGCCAGGCAGTGGTGGCTCACACCTTTAATCCCAGAACTAGGGAGGTGGAGACAGGAGTGATGGCTGGGCAGAGAGAGGAATATCCTGCTGGAGGAGACAGGAGCTCATTGCATTCAGTCTGAGAATTCCTAGAGACAGGACTGTGCATTCAGTCTGAGGATTCATAGAGACATGATCACCCCTTTGGTCTGAGCATTCAGTAGTACAGCTTCTGTGATTTTTCAGCATTAATTCTGATATCTGACTCTGGGTTTAATTATTTTTATTTATTTATTTAAATTCTTTAATTACCACTCATATTTACATATCCATCCCCCCATTCCCTCGCCCTCCCATCCTCCCATGTTCCCCACCAACCCTCCCAACCCATCCCCCCAACTCCTCCCCAGAGACAGAGAGGCCCTCCACCAGGGACCTTCAAAGTCTGTCATATTGTTTGGGGGAGGGCCCAGGCCCTCCTTGCTGTATCTAGGCTGCAACAATATCCCTCCATAGGAAATGGGTTCCCAGAGTCCATTTGTGCTCTAGGGTTGAAGACTGGCTCCACTGTTAGAGGTCCCATAGACTTCCCTGGCCTCCTAGCTGGCTCCCACATTCAGAGGGCTTGGTTCAGTCCAGTGCTGTTTCTGCAGCTTTATGACTAGGGTCTTCATGCTCTCACTAGGTCAGATCCACTGTTTCTGAAGGTCTCTCCAGCCCTGTCTTGGCTCCTTTGCTCATCCTTCCTCCCTCTCCACAACTGAATTCCACAAAATGGTTCAGTGCTTACCTGTGGGTGCCTGTTCCTGTTTCAAACAGCTACTGGATGAAGGCTCTAGGGATGGTAACCAAGGTAGAAACCAATCTTATTATAGGGGAAGGGCATCAATGGCATTTTCTCCACCACTGCTTGGATTCTTAATTGGGGTCATCCCTGTGAATCCCCTAACATTTCCTCTGTGCCAGACCTCTCTCCATACCTGTACTGTCTCCCTCTATCAAGGCATCTCCTTTCTTGCCCTCCTCTATTCCTACCCTGAAGAGGAGAAAGGGAGGGGAGAGGAGAACAAGAGGACTGGCTTTTATTATTAAGGCCAATTAGAATTCAAGCAACAGTTGAGAGTCCCTGCTGCTGGTATTGAGGAAATGTTTATACCGTGTGCACAGCCACCCTGCTTGTGACCTCTTCCAGCCATGATGGACACACTTGCCAGAAGAAAAGCTCAAGCACATGCCCTAGACAGGGGACATGTTACTGACAAACATCTCTGAGTTTGTATGTGTGAAAGCTTTTTATAAAGTGGGAAAAAGTTACAAGGCTCAATACTTTAACAGTGAAATTAATCTTTGATAAATAATCCCAATCCTGTTAGTAATAATACTCCCTTTACTATTTTTTCTGAGGTAAAAAGAGAAAGAGAAGGAAGTAAATGAAGTGATGGGGGAGGAGGGATAAAAAGGAGGAAGTGAAGAAGAAGAGACAGTTGGAAGGGAGGGAGGCATGGGAATGTAGCTCAGTAGTAGAGCAGTTTGCCTTGCGTCTGAGGCCTTGGTTTCACTCTCCAGCACTGAAATAAATAAATAAATACATAATAAAGTCAACATTCATCCCACATATGTCCACTCTCAACCTCTCTTAATTCCAAACATTTCTCCCAGTTCAACCCCACTGTCAATCTCCTTCTAACAGATTGTAATTATTCAGTGGGAACCTCAGAAGTGTGGTGTGGACAGCTAGCCTTTTGTGTCCAGGGCTCATCCTCTCTGGGATGGTTGCTAAGGTTTCTCTCCCAGCATCTTTTCCTTGAATAGTCTTCCTTGGGACCATGTGATTCCACTCATTTGAGTCCATGCCCCCCAAAACAGAAAGGTCTTTACTTTTGTGTAAAGCCAAGACAAAAACCTGATTCTTACAATTAAAGAGAAAATGAACAAGTGAAGTGATCCTGAAAGAAAATTAAAGATGATAAAACTCAAAGCAGATGTCAGCTAATTTACAAATGTGGCACACAGCTCAGCAGGCCAGATTTTAGACTTCAGGCCAAAACAACAAGACTATCAAAAGAAAAACAATTAGTATCCCAGAGAGAATGAAAAACCAAAGCAGATGAGCCTTCCTCTTGCCAAAAAGATTCTGAATAAATTGGTGAGTTTTGTAAAGGGCAGCAGGTGAGCCTATTTGCATTTTCCCTGTTCTGCTGTCTCTAAAATGTGTTTGTATTTAAATAAAAGCCATCAAAGTCTAAATGACAGAAGCAAGCGGGGCATTTAAATTTTGAAATCAATTCTGGGGAAACACAAAGGGAGGCACAATGGCAACTCTCCATTGACTAGGTGACTAAGGAGTTAGGAAAAGAGACCTACACTTTTCAGCCCTTAACTATTGGGTTGCTTGCCTACCAGATACAGTCAAAACTGGGGAAGTGGAGAGCATGCTCTTGGTGACTGTGTGACTGGATGCTGAGCAGTTCCGCAGCAGTCTTGAGTTCAATGACTGATACAATAGATCACAGCTTCTCAAACTTTTCTACTTGCAACTTCTTGATAGCCAAGCAGTTTTTGTGACCGTGTGTGTGTGTGTGTGTGTGTGTGTGTGTGTGTGTGTGTGTGTGTACATGCATGTAGAAAAATGAATATACAACCAAACACTGATAATAAATCACAAAGAAATTTATTTTAAGACAAATCTCTGTTATATATACATATAATTTTATCTTTTATTGGGAATTAAAGCAGATTTGCACATTAATGAGAGAGATGGTTTTGTTTATTTTTTCAGAAAGAATTAGGGTTTGGTTGACTATTTAATTCTGCAGAAATAGAATATCTCTAATGCTTTCTAGAGTTGATCATTATTTTCAGTTTATAATCATCAATGTTGAGATGTCACTTCACTTGAACACATAGTACAAAAAGAGAGAAGTGCATATAGGGCCATTTCAGATACTGTTGGAAATTCTGCCCCAATACCAAATCAGAATGTATTTTTTATGAAACTTGTTGGACTTTCAAATAGCAATTTCTAAAACTAAATATTCCAACACACTGCAATCCAAAGACAGTAATTTGACAGTTGTGTCTTGAGAGATGATGGCAGGAAGATATTAAAAGTCTCTGTTTCCATAATTAAGCCATTGTTTCTATAAGAACAGAAAAGTTTTTTAAAATTTTTTATTAATTTATTTTTTATGTTCTAATCTGAGTTCCCCTTCTCTCCTTTCCCCCCATTCCCCTCACCTCCCATTTGTTCCTCAGAGAGGGTAAGTCCTCCCCTAAGAAGTCTACTGAGTCTGTCCCATCATCTCCTTGAGGCAGGACCAAGGCACCTCCCCCACCTCCACAGCCCTGTGTCTAGGCTGGGCAAGGAATCTTCCCATATAGAATGGGCTCCACTAAATCAGTTTGTGCATTAGAGTTAGATCTTGGACTAACTGCCAGTAGCCTCATATATTGTCCCAGTCGCACCATTGTCACCTATATTAAGGGAATCTAGTTCGGTCTTATACAGGTTCCTCATTTGTCAGACCTGAATCAGTGATCTCTCATTAGCTCAGATCAGCTGATTCTGTGGGTTTCCCCATCATGGTAAGAACAGAAAACTTTTGCACATAGGAAGAAAACATACCAGAGTCTTGAACCTGAGTCGAGGTGTTTCAAGCAGCATTTGCTGGTGGTGTGTGGTGTGATGAATGCACAGTTTAGCATGGTCAGAGAAGCCCTGAACTTTGTGCTGGAAAATAGAAAAGATGCCAAGAGCAAGGCCTCACTCACTGAAGGTTCTTGAGTATGAATGATAAATACATTTGAAAGGGAAGAGCCTGAACTTGGATCTCCAAATGGTCACCTAAGGAAATATTTTCCTAGGTCAGCTTTTTTAGACCAGGTTGAGAGATATGCCTGCCTCTGCCTCCCAAGTGCTGGGATTAAAAGTGTGTACCACTACCACCCAGCTTAGGGTCATTGTTGAACGCACACAAAGGCTATTGTAGCTTCTGTCTAAGAGAGCCAGGCTATATATTAAACTGGCAACATAACCTGCCAGCATTGTCCATCTGGTATTAGCTTTGCAAACATGAAGATTACAGGAGAAAATTGGGTCATGATGACATCTTTCAAATTTTCAGAAAGTGGCTGAAGCCAGGCAGTGTGCAGCAGGGCTCTATTCTCTGCAAGGAAGCCCTAAGAATGAAACTGGGAAAGTGAGATCTAAGTTGCTATGGAGACCACAGGATGCTGAGATGCCGTAATGGTGAAATATCTACTGAGGAAAGCTGCGAATGTGAAATGGAGCTAGCCCAAGAGAGAGGTTATATGTACATACCACAGGAAGCAGCTGATGAGATGTGGCTACCCAGACAATTCCATCATGAGCCCCAAGTGCCAGATAAGGAGGCACAGCATTTGATGTTTGCCCTTCTGGGTTTTAGTCTTACTATACTATGACATATCGTTGCTATCCTCCTGTTATTTGGAGAATGGAAATATTGTGTCATTATATGTTGGAAGTATGACACTTTTTTTATTTCTTAAGAGGTCAAGTTAAAACATTGCCTTGAACCTTAAAAGAGACTTCAATCTTTGGGTTCTTGCCTATGTTAAAGCTGTTAAAATTTTGAAGAGTTTTAAAAATAGACTAAAAACATTTTAAGAGGGGATTTTAATAGGGATGTTATGATTTAAAGTGATATGTTTAAGTGAACCTGACAAAGTAGAGTTGGGATAGTTAATCTTCATGGTCCACTTGACTGGTGTAGAATCGCCGAGGAAATATACTTATCAGTTTGTCTATTTGGGTATTTCCAGAAAGGTTTAACAGAGGAGTGAAGATATACCCTGAATATAGGCATTAACATTCCATGACTAGACTGAGTAAAAAAGGAGAAAATTAGCTGAGCCCACCATTGATCTCTTGGCTTCCTGATTGTGAAGAGAACATGACCAACTGTCTCACAAGCCTGCTTCTATGAGTCTTTCAATATAGTACACTGTTGCCTCTAACTGTGAGCCAAAATGAACCCTTCCCTGTTTAAATTGATATTGTCAGGTACTTTGTCATCTAGAAAAATACCTAACATAGATGGAAAGAGATGACACAATAGAAAAAATAAATGAAATAAAGACCATAGGCCTATGGGAAGAATGAAGGGAAAATGAAAGGAGATTGGATGTAAATGAATATGGCCCCAGATCCTCCTTGGAGCTACAATGAACACCAGAAACTTGAGTTCATGTGTTGCCCTAACATACAGCATGGCTTATGAAGATAGGGTTTATAAATGTTGGCAACCAGAGTTCATATCTTGACATCATGGGAGCTACACCAGAACCTATCCTTGCTGTAATACATCTCCCCCCAAGACATGGAGAAACAACTTGAGAATGAAGATCCTTCACTGACCCCAGGTCGGAAATCAAAGAGAATGGAGGACCACTCATTTACGTCTTTGCCAAGAATGCTATTAATAGGTGTGATCAAGCTTAAACCAATCCCTACTAATATTACTTTATTTAGTCTTTTTTACCTTATTTTTTATTTTGTGTGTATGAGAGTTTTTCTTGAAAGTATATCTGTGTGTCATGGTCACATGATGCCCACAGAGGCCAGAAGAAGGCATTGGATCCCTGGCACTGGAACTATAAGTGGTGGTAAGCCAATATGTGGGTGGGGTCCTCTGAAAGAACAGCCAGTGCTTTTAACTGCTAAGTCCTCTCTCCAGTCCCATTTTATTTAATCTTCACAAGAAAATATCTTAATGTGCATCAGAATTGTAGAGACTTTATATTAAAGCATAACATAATAACTTCCCCTAGAAGAAAATGGAACTGGAGGGATGTGGTTAAGAGTACTTATTGCATCTGGGTAATCGGTCCAGCTTGGAAGCATCTGACGCCAAGGGTTTGCTCGCCAGATCCGAGATCAGCATCAGGACCCGACACACCCGGACACTGACAAGGCCCCAGTGGCAGTGCCGCCTCCATCCAAAAAAGAGGACACACATCAGAGTATTGGAACTGTTTGCATCTACCAGAAGGGAACCTTGGTCCCATACCCAACAGGAGAGGAACAGACTCCTGCTACACCCACCAGAAGAAAGGATGAGGTCAATGTAAAAGAACATTCAACAACAGAAAACCCAACATGACACCACCAGAGACTAGGAACCATACAACAGCAAGACCTGAACATCACGATGCAGATAAAGAAGAAGAGAATGACCTTAAAAACATCTTCATGAAAATGATAGGACCTCAAAGAGGACGTGAGAAAACACCTTAAAGAAATGGAAGAAAAAAACAAACAAAAAATAAAAGATATCAATAAATCTCTCAAGGAAACAGTTCAAGACCTAAAAACTGAAATAGAGACAGTAAAGAAAGCACAATCTGAAAGAATGCTGGAAATAGAAAAGCTGGGTAAACGATCAGGAACTACAGATGTAAGCATAACCAACAGAATACAAGATATGGAAGAGAGAATCTCAGGAGTTGAAGACACACTAGCAGAAACAGAATCATCAACCAAGGAAAATCTTAAGTAGAACAAATCCCTATCACAAAATATCCAGGAAATATGGGATACCATGAAAAGACCAAACCTAAGAATAATAGGTATAGATGGTGAAAAAATCCATTTCAAAGGAGAAGAAAACATTTTCAACAAAATCATAGCAGAAAACTTTCCCAACTTAAAGAAAGACATGCCAAAGAAAATACAAGAAGCCTACAGAATACCAAATAGATGAGCCAAAAAGGTCTCCTCACCACATAATAATCAAAACACCAAACATACAGAACAAAGAGAAAATATTAAGAGCAGCAAAGGAAAAAGGTCAAGTAACTTATAAAGGCAAACCTATCAGAATTACACCTGACTTTTCCATGGAAACTCTGAAAGCCAGAAGGTCCTGGATAGATATTCTACCTACACTAAGAGACCATGGATGCCAGCCCAGACTACTATACCCAGCAAAGCTTTCAATCAATTTGGATGGAGAAAACAAGATATTCCATGACAAAACCAGATTCAAACAATACATATCCACCAATCCAGCCCTACAGAAAGTTCTGGAAGGAAAACTGCAAACCCAAGGAAGTTAACTACAACCAGAAAAATATAGGCAATAGGTAATCCTGTTTTACCAACAGCCAAAAGGAAGAAGGGATAGAATCCCACACATAATTTTGCCACCATCACCAAATCAAAAACAAACAAGAATGAACAATCAAAGGTCATTACTATCCATAACATTAATGGTCTTAACTCGCCTATAAAAAGACACAGATTAACAGAATGGATAAGAAGACAGAATTCATCCTTCTGCTGCATACAAGAAACACACCTCAACTTCAAAGACAGAGGGTACCTAAGAATTAAAGGTTGGGGAAAGATTTTCCAATCAAATGGACCCAAGAAACAAGTGGGGGGAAGCAATCCTAATATCCAACAAATTGGACTTTAAACTAAAATCAATTAAAAGAGATGAAGGAGGTCACTTCCTACTCATCACAGGAGAAATCTATCAGGATGAAGTCTCAATTCTGAACATTTATGCCCCAAATACAAAGGCATCCACGTTTGTAAAAGAAACATTACTAAAACTCAAATCACACATAAAACTGCACACACTTATAGTGGGAGATTTCAACACCCCACTCTCACCACTGGACAGGAACACCAGACAGAAACTTAACAAAGAAACAAAGGAACTAATTGAAGTTATCGCCCAATTGGACTTAACAGATATCTATAGAACATGCAATCCAAATACAAAACAATTTGCCTTCTTCTCAGCACCACATGGAACATTCTCTAAAATTGACCATACTTGGCAACATAGCAAACCTCAACAGGTACAAAAAAAATGAAATAACCCCCTGTATCTTATCAGACCACCATGCTTTAAAATTAGAGTTCAACAACATCACGAATTACAGAAAACCTACAAACTCATGGAAATAAAGTAACAACCAATTGCACAATTCCTGTGTCCAAGAAGAAATAAAAAAAGAAATTAAAGATTTCCTAGAATTCAATGAGAATGCAGACACAACATATCCAAACCTATGGGCCACTTTGAAAGCAGTGCTAAGAGGAAAGTTCATAGCGCTAAATGCCCACATGAAGAAACTGGAGCATAATCATACTAGAGAATTAACAGCACAACTGAAAGCTTTAGAACACAAAGAAGCCAATACACCCTGGAGGAGTAGACAACAGGAAATAATCAAATTGAGGGCTGAAATCAATAAAATGGAAACTAGGAGAACAACACAAAGAATCAATATAATGAAGAGTTGGTTCCTCAAGAAAATCAATGGGATAGACAAACCTTTATCCAAACCTACCAAACAGCAGAGAGCGAACATGCAAATTAATAAAATCAGGAATGAAAAGGTGGACATAACAACAGACACAAAGGAAATCCAGAGAATCATCAGGAAAACCTATATTCCTCAAAATTTGAAAATCTAAAGGAAATGGACAATTTTCTGGATAGATTTCACTTACCAAAATTAAATCAAGAACAGAAAAGCAAATTAAATAGACATATAACCCCTAATGAAATAGAAGCAGTCATCAGAAGTCTCCCAACCAAAAAAGCCCAGGGCCAAATGGCTTCAGTGCAGAATTCTACCAGAAATTCAAGGTACAGCTTATACCAAATCCCCTCAAAGTATTCCACACAATAGAAGCAGAAGGGTCATTGCTAAACTCTTTTTATGAGGCCTCAATAACCTTGATACCCAAGCCACACAAAGACACAAACTAAGAAAGCGAACTACAGACCAATATCCCTCATGAACATTGATGCGAAAATTCTCAATAAAATACTGGCAAATCTAATCCAAGAACACATCAGAGAAATCATCCACCATGATCAAGTAGGCTTCATCCCAGGGATGCAAGGATGGTTCAACGTATGAAAATCCATCAATGTAATCCTCCATATAAACAGACTGAGAAAACACACACACACACACACACACACACACACACACACACACACACACACACATGAACATCTCTCTAGATGCCAAAAAAGCCTTTTACAAAATCCAACACCCCTTCATGATAAAGGTCTTAGAGAAATCTTGGATGACAGGAACATACCTCAACATAATAAAAGCAATATACAGCAAGCCAACAGCCAACATCAAATTAAATGGAGAGAAACTCAATGCAATTCCTCTAAAATTGGGGGCAAGTCAAGGCTGTCCACTCTCTCCATACCTCTTCAATATTGTCCTTGAAGTTCTAGCTAGAGCAATAAGACAACAAAAGGAGATCAAGGGAATACAAATCAGAAAGGAAGAAGTCAAATTCTCACTATTTGCAGACAATATGATAGTCTACATAAGTGACCCAAAAAACTCTACAGGGAACTCCTACAGCTGATAAACACCTTCAGCAAAGTGGCAGGATACAAGATTAACTAAAAAAAAAAATCTGTAGCCCTACTATATACCGATGACACCTTGGTGGAGAAAGAATTCAGAGAAACATCATGCTTTATAATTGCCACAAACAACATAAAATACCTTGGGATAACACTAACCAAAAGAGTGAAAGACCTGTATCATAAGAATTTTGAGTCTCTAAAGAAATTAAAGAAGATACCAGAAAATGGAAAGATCTCCCATGCTCTTGGATAGGTAGGATCAACATAGTAAAAATGGCAATCTTGCCAAAAGCAATCTACAGATTCAATGCAATCCCCATCAAAATCCCAACACAATTCTTCACAGACCTTGAAAGAACAATTCTCAACTTTATATGGAGAAACAAAAGACCCAGGATAGCCAAAACAACCCTGTACAACAAAGGAACTTCTGGAGGCATCACCATCCCTGATTTCAAGCTCTATTATAGAGCTATAGTCCTGAAAACAGCTTGGCATTCGTACAAAAATACACAGGTAGACCAATGGAATAGAGCTGAAAACCCTGATATTAACCCACACACCTACGAACACATGATTTTTGACAAACAATCCAAATTTACATGATGGAACAAAGAGAATATCTTCAACAAATGGTGCTGGCATAACTGGATGTGTACATGTAGAAGACTACAGATAGGCCCAAGCCTATCGCCATACACAAAACTTAAGTCCAAATGGATCAAAGACCTCAACATAAATCCAGCCACACTAACCCTATTAGAAGACAAATTGGGAAATACCCTTGAATTAACTGGTACAGAAGACTGCTTCCTGAGCATTACACCAGTAGCACAGACACTGAGATCAACAATTGATAAAACTTCTCCTGAAACTGAGAAGCTTCTGTAAGGCAAAGGACACAGTCAGCAAGACAAAATGGCAGCCCACAGACTGGGAAAAGATACTCACCAACCCCACATCTGACAAAGGGCTGATCTCCAGAATATAAAAAGAATTCAAGAAGCTAGTCTCCAAAACACCAAAAAATCCAATTAAAAAGTGGGCTACAGAACTAAATAGACAATTCTCAATAGAGGAATCTAAAATTGCTGAAAGACACATAAGAAAGTGTTCAATATCCTTAGCCATCAGGGAAATGCAAATCAAAACAACTCCGAGATACCATCTTACTCCTGTCAGAATGGCCAAAATCAAAACTCCAATGACAATTTATGCTGGAGAGGATGTGGAGAAAGGGGAACACTTCTCTACTGCTGGTGGGAGTGCCAACTTGTACAGCCACTTTGGAAATCAGTATGGCAACTCCTCAAGAAAATGGGAATGAGTCTACCACAAGATCTAGCAATTCCACTCTTAGGCATATACCCAAAACAAGCACATCCATACAACAAGGACATCTTTTCAACGATGTTCGTAGCAGCGCTATTTGTAATAGCCAGAAACTGAAAGCAGCCCAGTTGCCCCTCAACCCAAGAATGGATAGAGACAATGTGGTACATTTATACAATGGAGTACTACTCAGTGGGAAAAAAATGGAATCTTGAAATTTGCAGGAAAATGAATGGAACTAGAAGAAACCATTCTGAACAAGGTAACCCAATCACAAAAAGACAAACATGATATGTACTAACTCATATGTGGATTTTAGACATAGAGTATAGGGTTACCAGCCTACAATCCACACTGCCAGGGAAACTAGTAAACAAGGAGGACCCTAAGAGAGACAAATTTTGTCCCCTGGAGAAGGGGAAAGGGTCAAGATCCCCTGAGCAAATTGAGAGCATGGGAAGAGGGGCGAGGGAGGTAGGAGAATGAGAAGGGAAGAAGACGAAGGATGCAGAGGTTATGAGGGGGCAGAAAGGTTGAGTCCGGGCACAAATAGAAGAAAGGATATGTGATAGGTAGGGTTTTAGTTGGGGGCCTTGTAGGGGAAGATGGGAGGGAGAAGGGAACTGGGATTGACATGTAAAACAATCTTGTTTCTAATTCAAATAAAAAATCTGAAAAAATGAGCACTCATTGCTCTCTTAGAGGACCTGGGTTCAGTTCCCAGCAGTCATGTGGCAGCACACAACCTTCTGTATATCCAGTTCCAGGGTCCTCAATCCCTTCTTCTGTTATCCATGGACTCCTTCTTGCACATGTACATGTAAACTCACTTGGGTTCATATACATACATATAAACAAAAGATAAATATAAATTAATAACCTAGCACAAAGTTCATCCTCTACTCACCCTCCACTCCCCTTATAGGCCTTCAGTAATTTCTGCATAAATACTGGGCAATGATTCATGAAACTTCGATTGTTCCTTCCTTTGGTCTCATCTCAAATTTTAGTGTGGATAAGAGTTACGACGATATACTCAGCACTTATATAATTTAAAGGAATTGTCCCAGGTGTCTTCTGCATATTCCTACCAAAATTCAGATCAATTCTGCATACTTTTTCCATCACATTCTAGAATACCCTCTTCATTCCTTTCTGTAGATGGAAGTTTCTGTCCCTCCTGGTCCTGAAGCTGTTCAGTTCCAAATAAACACACAGAAGCTCATATTAACTATAAACTGTTGGGCCTATTGATCAGCTTTATTGCTAACAAACTCTTACAACTTAAATTAACCTATAATTCTTATCTATGTTTAGCCAAGTGGCTTGGTACCTTTTCTCAGTATGGCATTCTCATCTTACTTCCTCTGTGTTTGGCTGGCGACTGTGTCTCTGCCTTTCCTCTTCCCAGAATTCTTCTAGTCTGGCAGCCCTGCCTATACTTCCTGCTTGGATATTGGAAAATCAGCATTTTATTAAACTAATATGAGTGGCAAATATTTACAGTGAACAAGAACATAATCCCACATCACCTCTCTTCCTATGAGAGACTGCCATTCCCTACAACTACAGTTTGGTACCGCTTCTCTGTGAGGTCTTGCCAGCCATACTTTCCCATGATCCCTCTTTCCTCTGAACTTCTATAGCAGGCATCCTTCTCCAGCTCTCCTGCTCCAGAGTCACTAGGATCTCTCTGTGTCCTACTTACCTCCAAACTAGATCACTAGTGTTCAGAAGAAAGATATTCTCTAAAGTGATTATTTAAAAAGAGAGAGAAAAACTCGCATTATTTTAAAAGGCAAGACATGTTTACACAAAGAGAAAAACTGATTCTTTGAGACCAATTGTCGGCTCAAGGAGTTGCCACAAGTAGTTTCAGGACATAATTAAAACCATGTGACATTCTGGATAGTATTGCCCCTACAGAGGAAAAGTAGAAGGTGCTTTTACCCCACTATAAGGTAGCACCTAGAGATGGAACTGGTGTTTCAATGAGAAAAGAGTGCATCGCATCGTTTCCATCTAGAGGTATCCTGTATCAAAAGAAAATCCTAAAGGCCTTTTGTGGTAGTGGTGTGGCTGCTGTGACCCCTCCATACCTATGAAATAATCACTTTAGGTTTTGCCCTGCTTCTTCCCAAAGAGGTTGAAGCTAACATGTGGTACCATTTATGTTCCATCTGTTGTTCATTTACTTCATTGGTCGTCCTTCCTTATCCAGTACTTAGGGCTAAGGGAAGGTCTGTAAGGTATTTCAGGAATTCATTTATTAGCAAGAGACATAGGAGGGAGACACCACTTGGAGACAATGGAGCAAGGCCAACCAGTGTGAGACTCCAACAGGGCTGGCTCTGCAGGGTGTGCACAAGGGGAGATGGGAATGGTGGTGGCCCTGCCTGAAGTGTGAGTGACACAACTGCAACTTTGCCAGGAGACCCAGGGCCACAATATTCAAATCACAGGACACACAAAAGCATAGGCTTTTGTGGAGCACCTATGGCCTGGTATTCTGTTTTAAACAAGGAAGAGAATATCCAAGTTCTAGCCTGGAGAAGTGAAAGGGCACTTGTGGGAGATGTAACGGAGACTTGCCTTCTACCCATCTGAGGTGCTGGCAGTTCTGTAGGGTCTCAAAGACCCTCATTTCCTAGCTGCTTAATATTTCACTTCGGGAAATGGTCCTTGTTCCTCTGCTCCATCTATCATGTTTGAATTTTAAAGTTATCATTTGTGTGGTGTTTTCTGACTCTTGAACATCATTTCAGTTGGGGCTAAAAGAAGGCAAACACTTATCTTCTCAATCAGTTTCAATCAGATGGTTTCTCAGTGACTATATAGCATTCTGTTCTAGTATCTGGCTCCTGGAGCATATGGCTTAGAGATACTAGAATTTGATCATTCTTAGTTACCATGCCATCACAAGTCTCACACTTCTGTTCAGTTTTGAGTTAACTAAGTAGCTAACCTTCAGGAAGTCTCTTTATATCTCTGAACTTCTTCCTCCTGAATGGAACCACTAATAGACTCTCCCTCACTATTTTGTGTAAGAAGAAATTCCTGTACAGTGGATTGCCCTGCTAATGGTGCTGGGTATGTTCTAAGACCCTCACCCTAGCCTAAAATCCAAGATAGTACCAAGTCCTATATATACTATGAGTTTCCTAATGCATGCATAGCTATAATAAAATTTATTTTAGTAATTAGCTACTGTAAGTGATTAATAATGCTAAATAACTATTAATAAAATAGAACAATTATGACAATATAGTATTTAAGGTTTTTTTTTTCATCTTCTCACAACATCTTATTGTACTTACTTTCCCTTTTCAATAAAGAAAGTACATTACAGTGACCACAAATCACTAACACAGCTCTGGCTAGTTCAAATTGATGAAATAGTTATTCTTGTGCTTTAGAGCCCCTATTAAGAAAAAGAGTGTTACTTAAATACAGCATTTTAATAGTACACAAATTGATATGATAATGAATGGAGTACTATAGATTATACTATGTAGTCATGGATTTTCTGGACAAAATACTTGTTCTGGCTGAAACAGAACAAGATGGTATAAAAATTCAACACAATACTCAGAATGATGCCCAATTTAACATTCATTGATTTGTTTGTTTCTGGAATTTTCCATTTGATATAACAGGGAACTGAACCCTTGTAAAGCAAAACTGAAGATAAAAGGTCACAGATATCCTGCATTTAGAGCATCAGTTGCCTATGGATAAAAAGCCCACTGTACATGTTAGCTAGTAGTGTTCATATTCTGTGCCAGGTGAGAGTTAGCATAGGTGATTTTAAAATACTCAAAGCTGCTGGGAGAATGGCTTGCAGATAAGTGCTCACTTGCAAACTCTTTTTTATCAGACCACAGCAAAGTTATTACGGAAACTGCAAACAGAAATTGGAGCATTTGCAGCAACATGGCATTACTGCAGCAGCCAGGCTCATGGCCAATAGACACTGCATACTTTGTTTATCTGTTGCATTTCTCTGGTACTGTATTATACTAACCTACACAAATATCGGTCCTTGGTTTGTGAAAATAAAAACAGTAAACAGTTGTTCGCCACAAGGAATTTGGAAAGTGCTTCGATAGAGCAGCAGAGAGGCTACCTACTCCAATCTGAGAGTGCTCCTTAGTATCCAACAATCTACTCCATAGGCTTTCCTCTGGGATCCCAAGAAAAAAAACAACTTACTGGTAAAAGGTCACACACATACACACTTTCAGCCATGGGAGACAGGTTACAGCTGTGACAAAACCAGTTCTTAATAATACTCCTATTTAGGGCCGGGCGTTGGTGGTGCATTAAATCCTTAAATCCCAGCACTCTGGAGGCAGAGGCAGATGCATCTCTGTGAGTTCAAGGCCAGCCTGGTCTCCAGAGCAAGTGTCAGAATAGGCTCCAGTGGGTCACTGGAGGTTACCCTAATTCCCGGGAATGCCAAGGAGTTGCACTTTTTCTGGATCCCTTACTTTCCTCTTTCTCCCTGATTGACCAAAGGGCTAAGAATGTATACAACTGAGCGTCTGTGTTAAGGAGAACATTTCTTTGTATTAGAGCTTAATATTTTTCTTCTGATTACAAGGAATTCTCAATGTCTACAATTGTTCAGAATTAATACTCTCCCTGAATCCCCAATCTCTAGTCCAGGTTGGCCTGGAACTTTCTATTCTGAGCCTCCTTAGTGCTGGGATTACAGGTTTGTGCATCCAGCCAGGTCTTCAGAACTCCTTGAAGTTCAGAGGTTTTACAAATCCACTATTTCTTTATGCTAGTTCTTGCATGCTCACACACCAGGAGTCTTGCTCTCCTCCCATGTAGATGCTTTAGCATGTTGCATCGAAGGAGGGATTTCACAGCCTTCCCTGCCTTTAAGAAGACATTGCCTTCAAAGTGTAGCACCACCAGCTCAGGCCATCTCTCAGTGTCAAAGTTCAAAATGGACAGTAGCACCTAGGGTCTAACCACTAGAATTTTTCAAGCTATAAGGGTTACACTGTTCAATCCACCATTTTATATAACACTTTCAACTGCCTAGTGACACAAAGTCATTAATCCTCTTTTTATTTAATAAAATGTGCCTTGGAGTCAGAAAGAGGCTTAGCAGATGATTAATTAGGAAGTGGGAAATTGGAGGCACACCCTAGGCCATTCCCAAATAAGGCTTCGATCATTCCATGTTTCTGTCTTCTCCTGAAATTCCTTTTAAAGATCTAATAAAGGAGATCAGCTGTGGCAGCATTTCTTTTTGGTGTAACTATACAGTGGACTTGACTGCATTCTGATCCTCACATAACTGGACCTTTGCATGGCTCTACTTCTGCCCACAGAATAGCTCAAAAGATGACGCTCCCAGGACCCAGCTGCACCTCTATGTTTTCCTACTCTAGCAGCCTTAGGCACTGAAGTCCCTAAACAGATAATGGGACGAGGGGATGGGCAAGGGGATCATTTCTGTTATCCTTTGATGACTGATGATGACCCAAGAAATTGCTGAAGAGTAAAAAAAATAAAAAGTTAAAAAAAAAAACAAATAACATCCCCAGAATTTAGGATTCTGGTGTGGATTTAGCCCATTGGGTTCTCCTTCCTCTCTTTCAAGCTTAACTTGGCCATGGGATCGAAAGCCAAGATCATCAAACATGAACTAATATTTTTCTTTGATTTAAGGGGCCAGGAACAGAGCTTGCCTATCTCTCTACCCACATCAGCTTATGGTCTCTTCACCCAGCATAGAGGGAGCACAGCAAGCTGCCCAAGGGCCAATTTGTTTCTTAGAAGAGTCCCAGTGCACACAAGAGAGAGGCAATTAGGCCTCCCCAGGGCATCCCTAGACATACTTCTAAAGACTTTACTTTGGCAGCAGAGACCAGAAACCGATCAGACAGAATCATCCTAGCCTCTGTAATGTGGCTTGTTGAGTTAAGGCCAAGTTAATATTTAAGGGACTACAGAACGCTGGCAGAACAGCCTGTAAATTACATCTGGAGTTAAAAGTGACAAATGGAAAAGAAATAATGAGCCCTCACCCCCCACCCCCGCAAGAGACCAGCCCATTTGCCCCCATCCCAGAAAAACACGCATAGGATGAGTGGCCTGCCAGCTCACTCATGTTCAGGCTTGTGTATTTCCGCTTTGGAAAGAAGGTGGGGGTGGGGTAGGGGTTGTCTATCTGGAAAGGGGCTTTGTTTTTGAAAACAAGCATTTTTCTCTCCCTCTTTTTATATTTTAAAAGAAAGAGGAAGTTAAGGAGCAAGGAATGATATTTTAAGCTCAATCATTTTAGCTACTCTTTCCAGGCCTTCTAACTTACTAGAATCAAAACCTGCCTAGCTCCCTAGTGAAATTGGGCATGTCCAGGTAGAGTGGTGGCCAGTGACAAAAGGTTTTCTTTAACCCATCTTAAGGCTTTGGTAGAGTCATGGCTATTCATTACCCCCAACACCACCACTCCCCCTTAACTCCTGTGTAGTCCAAGTCTGAAAATCCTCAAACCAGGGAAGTCGTGTGTAATGAAAAGCCTGTGTGGCCACAGCTCAGCCCATTAGCAGTACTCATCAGCCTCATTTCTGCACACCATTTCTTCTGTCAGAGATTTTTTATCATTGATTCCTGACTCTCACTTGGTCCCTTCCACAGTCCTGGCTGTGCTCCCTCTGAGCTAGGTGACAAAATATAAAATTGCAGAAGTGGAGGACTTTTGCTATCACTCTTACATTCTGTAACTCTTTGCACTTCACATGTAACAGATAATGCTATGCTTCTCTCCACTGGGATGAGTCAGTAGAAGCTGCCCAGGCCTACGGCGTATCTGGTCGACCTGAGGGGATGTGGGCAGCCTGACTTCAGACCCCAGGCATTCCTGGTTCTCTTTCTCCACTAACCTTCTAGGTTGCTATGTGTGCCCTGCATGTGAAGACATGAGGGAGCAAAGCAGTGTTGCCAAGTAGCCAGGTATAATTTTTTAAATGTACAGAATATCTAGTTGAATTTCAGATAAAAAATAATGGTGCTTTTACTATAATAATTTTAATATAATGAAATACATTTTAGTAATAATGTACTAAAGTATAGACGAGTACTACTACTAATAAAATACATGTATATATAAATAAACATGTCATAAAACATTAAAAATACTTAATACTTTCATTTTAGAATATGTATGAATATTTAATGTAATCAATATTTTAATAATAAATACACTTAAAATAATTGGTGGATATCTGAAATTCTTATTTGAAAATGATGTTTTGTATTTTACTGGCAACCCTGCCCCAGAGGTATATGATATGTGCCTCTTGGGGTTAATTTATAGTTACAAGTTAATTTATAGTTACAAGGATAATTTATAGTTACAAGTCTTAGCCTTTTAGACTCTCTTGAGCCTAAAGTCTCCTTTGGTGATTATTGAACCTTGGGGAAGAGGTGTGTGTGTGTGTAAACCCTCTGACTTTGTTCTCAAGTTATTCACTGTTATTGGCATGGGACTGTAGGCTGGAAACTGATAACGAAACATGGAGAGCTGCAGACTGATGCTGACTCTAGGCAGTTGGTATTGGAAGCATATAGAATGGTAGGACACCCTGTTGGTGATGGAGAATTAGATTGTATGAGAAAAGGATACATATTTTATATCAGAAGTATGGAAACTAACACCAGCTTGTTTTACTCTGGTGAGTATATTAATTAATAGAAACATGTTTTAATCAATAATTATTGTTAAGTAACTCAAACTAAAGTCGCTCAAGCTGGAGAGATGGCTCAGTAGTTAAAGGAATGTAATGTTCTTGCAGAGGACCAAGACTCAATCCCCAGCACCTACATAGTGGCTCACAACTGCCTGTCACTCCAGTTCCAGAGGATCCAGTTCCCTCTTCTGACTGTTCTGGGCTCCTGCACATATGTGCTACAAATACAGACACTGGGGCACAAATGCATATGCATAAAATAAATAAATGTTTTCAAAGATTGAAGTAACCGTAGGTCATCTGAATATTAGAATGCAGATAAGAGATGGAAGTGCATTCTGTCTTCCCCACTGTCATCACTTCCAGCTCAGTGAGTGTCACAGAGCAGTTCTTTTCTATGGCTTGTGTGCAGCTCTTAATCCTGTCTAGGGAACTCTTGGCTCTCAGAGGGCCTCAATTAATACCACATTTTGACTTCTGACTTAAAAGAAAAAAAGTTTAATACCCACAGAGTGTTTCATAAACTCTCATAAAATATATTTAGAGAAATGGCTCAGCAATTAACATCCCTTGCTGCTTTTCTAGAGGGCCTTAAGTTAGGTTCCCACAAACCCCCTGTACTTCTTTCTGGCCTCCACAGGCACCCATACACACATACATGCACATATCCATATAAATAAAAATGCAAATAAATCTTTCTCCCATATCTTAAAATTGAGAAGACAGGACTGGGGAGATGGCTGAGGGTTTAAGAGTTCTTGTTGCTCTTCGAGGGGTCCTGAGTGAAATTCCTAGCAACCACACGGTGGCTCACAACCATCTATAATGGATCCGATGTCGTATTCTGGCATGCAGACATACATGAAGACAGAACACACATATGCATAAAATACATAAATAAAATTGAGAAGACATGCTTTCAGAAGTCCTTCTGAAAAGGAAGGACTTACAATGATTTCCCTAAAATTAACAAAACCATGAGTTTGCAGAAACTAACAACGAGTTCTATCAGCAAATATATCAGCAAATGTGCATGTGCTGCCACGTGTATGGTGTGCTTTTTGCCATACTTTTAGAGTTTCTAAAGAGGAACATAATACGTGCAAGCACAAACTTCTTTGTTCTCCAAGCTCCTGGAAAGCATTTCATATACAGAGTTGGCATGATCACCAGTGTTTCTAACCTTCTGGCAAAATGACATGTAGAGAAGGAATATCAGAACTCTGTGTCTAAATAGTCAGTAAAGGTTTTCTACACAACTAGCCAGAAAATTATCCAGCAGAGTTTTCATTTCCTGATGAAGGGTGGTGGAATAAAGTCTCTCTGTTTCAAAGGTATAGATGACAAGCGGCTCATGGTCTCTGTTCTTTTAGGAGAAAAACTAGTACTGAAGTTGGTGTTCCTGAGAAAGTGGGAGGAGCCAAGACCAAGGAGCCTGAAAGTGAAGACCATGAAAAACTCCAAGTTAAAATCCAAGCCTTTGAAGACAAAATAAATAGTGAGAGCAATACCCCTGCTTCTGTCCGGAGAAACAGCTTAGACCATGTCTCTAAAGAAGAACAAAGAAACATTAGATTTAGCAGGTATAATTTTTTCAGAAATCATTTTGAAGTATGAACTTATATTTGCTATTGCTTCTGTTGTCATGGTGCTTTGGAGTGTTTTATGTTGTGCTGTTTTCTTTTTAACCCATGGCTTCCCAAAGTTCTATCCTTTAATTAATTACATATTACCCATAGTGCTCTCATTATTCAAGAAACCTTACTTAGGTTACTTAGGGCAGTGGTTCTCAGCCTTCCTAATGCTGTGACCCCTTAATTCCTAATGCTGTGACCCTCGTGTTGTGGTGACCCCCAACCATAAGTCATTTTCATTATTACTTCATAACTATAATTTTGCTACTGTTGTGAATTGTGATGTAAATATATGATATGTGACCCCAAAAGGATCAAGACCCACGAGTTGAGAACCACTGACATGGGGAATATAAATAGAAGGCAAACACCTTTTGAAAATAAGCATGCTTATTTTGAGAATGGCTGCCAGTTGCATCCCTTACTCTAGTGAATAATCAGAGGCAAAAGCAAGAAAGAATAAAATTTCTATGTCTACCATTTTACAGTCTCCTTTGCTATGAAACTGATTTACATCTTCTTTTGGAGGTACCTAAGCAGTCTCTTCTTTCTTCTTGGGGAGCGGGGGGCTGAGGATAAAACCCACAGCCTTATGCATGTCAAGCATGCACTATGCCACTGAACTGCAACCCCGGCCCTATGTTTTCAGAGTGTCATTCGTCACACAGCTTGGCGGTCCTCTTGTTATCTGGTCTATTAATAGTGTCTCACCCTGGAAGAAGTAAAGTTTTGTCCCAGGGAGACTGTTTTTCCCTTGCCAGGGTTTGAGAGCTTCCTCAATTCTTCTAACCCTTCATTATAGGTCCAGGAGTTTGGCTTTGAATACTGTGCTCACAACTGGTATGAGAGCAGAAGATGAGGATGCTGAAGAAAGAGCAGGAGTACATGCCAGCATCTCTCTTTCAGAAATAGACCCACTTATCCATGGAATTGGCAAGTTGCCTCTCAAGATAGATACCCATGGATCACAGCTGAGAAATTCCTCAGCCTCACATCCAAGTATTATACATAGAGAACCAGAAAATATGCCCAAAACTGTTAAAGAAAACATCCAGGAAGAAATTCCAGAGACAGCCACAAGTCCTGTTGAATACCAAGATAAGCTCTACTTGCATTTAAAAGAAAACTTCAGTAAAGTGAAGGCTTATGCCATGGAAATCACTAAGAAGGTCCCAGTCCCAGACCAGTGCACCATTGAAGGTAAGCTCTTTGAACTTCCCACACTCGAAATTTCAGATCTCAGTGACAAAGACAAAACTCTCAAAATGCCTAAATACTTGTTAACGCTGAACGCAATGTGGAGCCAGATCTGGATTGGTAACAGATAGTTTATTAAGAAATAGTACTCACGCAGATCCACTTAACCAGGCCGCAGGGAGCGAGAGAAGGGACCCTGCATGAGCGCCCCTAACTACCTAAACTTTTCCCGCATCACTCTGACCACGCCCAAGCTGGCATGGTCAGTGGTACCTCTAATCATGCTTTCTCCCTACAACTCGTACCCTTTTATGGACCTTTTGCAAAATAGATCATTTGAAAATAATCTTCTAGTATCTTTGTTTCTTCTCTTTGAGCAAAGTTGACCCATCTGTTGACTTTCGTCTTCTTAGATGCTTCCAAGTCTCTTGAGTTTTGTAAAACTTTGTATTGCTTTGTTTCCCATTCCTAGTGTACCGAAAGGCAAACACAGTGGCCTTGCAGCAGGCTCTAGGGTCAGGGCATCCAGGGAATGCTTCCAGCCATGTAATCAAACAGGGAAGCTATGCATCTCACTGACCATGAGAAATTGTCCTTATTCTATTGATATGTGTCCTGCTCTGGCCCCTAAGTGGCTCAAGATCTAAGTGACAAGCACAGTCCCTAATTTCCTAGATACTAGAGTACAGACAGTCTATAGCAAAGCCATGCCAGGAGGTAGTACAACTAACATGCCAGTGAAAATGGGAGACACTGGAGCAACAAAGGACAAAGTAAAGACAGATTGTCAGGGGCTAGACCACCCACAGAAACACAGTTTAAAGTGTCACAAAAGACAGTCAAGTTGAAGTCATGACAGGACCAGTCACAGTGTCTTGCCACACTGCAAAGGATCCTTGGTCCAAATAAATAATCACTGCATATTGCATATTTCTCTACTTATAATTTGGACATTTTGATCATCACAGTTTTTGCATTATGTTAATCTCTTCAATATTATTTAAAAGAATCAATAATTCTCCCGACACTTACATTTTATGTCTTTACCCTGACTCTGGGAAAAGAAAGACCATTAGAGACACAAGTGCAGTTATACCAGAGCAGCAGGGCTTGGGTGGCACTGTTGGGCTCTTACAGCTTTCCTCCAGCAATCCTCAGACAACAGACACCTTCTCTTGGGAGGTAAAGTGAGGTGTCAAATGTCATCTTCGCACAGGAAAAAAAGTCAGGCAGCCCAGCCCCCTACAGAATCAACAGAAAGGTGGGGATCCCTTGAGGGTCCACTTCCCAATACTCTACTTTTTACCCTGCTTCCTACTTCCAGTCAGAAGAAAGACTTATTCCCTAGTGGTAAAAATGAAAGCAGTGTTGCTTACATTCAAATATATTCTGTATGGTGAAGTACACAAGGTTGTGGGGATAGTTAAACACATTTCACTTAATCGAATAATCTTTCTCTCTCTCTCTCTCTCTCTCTCTCTCTCTCTCTCTCTCTCTCTCTCTCTCTCTCTCTCTGGGTGTGTGGTGTGTGTGTGTGTGTGTGTGTGTGTGTACTTCAAATTTGTCACAGAATTACTTTAAACATCTAGTTATAAAGAATTATTTCAGGAGTTAAAATTACCTTTAGACGAAACTAAATGATCGGGGTTGGTTTGCTTGTTTTCCCAAATGCTGACTGAATCCATTGTCTAAAAAAAGAAAATGATAAAAAGCACAATTACTTTTGATGGTGAAATTTCCAACCAGAGATAACCTAGAACTAAGTGTGTATTTTTTTAAGTTGACATTTGGAATTCATTCATATTTTAGTAATTTCCTGGGAGATTCCTGTATAGAGACATGTTTAAGGGAATATTTATATGGCTCCCTGACAATATATCTACAGATGAAGTACTTGGGCTGATTGCAGGAGACACTGTTGATACTACTTGGGCAAGGCAGTAGACACCAGCTGTCTTCTGGCTGACATGAGTTCACTTGCTTCATGAACTCACCCAGCACAACAGTATCATATCTCTTTCCTTAAAAACTTAGTGAAGGGGGGCTGGAGAGATGGCTCAGAGGTTAAGAGCACTGACTGCTCTTCCAGAGGTCCTGAGTTCAATTCCCAGCAACCACATGGTGGCTCACAACCATCCGTTATGAGATCTGGTGCCCTCTTCTGGTGTGCAAATACACATGGAAGCAAAATGTTGTATACATAATAAATAAATAATAAATAAATAAATAAATAAATAAATACCTTAGTGAAGATTCAGGCTGAGAAATTACGTTAATATCAAGTGAGTTGTTGGGGGTTAAAGAAACATTTAGCCTTTCTGAATCAAATATGCAAAATAATCAAGAGACAAAGAAGAAAAGAAGCGGAAAAAAACTTTCTGCAACATTTAATTAAAGAGACAATCACTAGGAAACAAGAACAGGTAGCATTTTGGAGTGTTATGCAAAGTCTATGTGGCAAAAGCAACAAAACAGCTCTTTAAAGAAACTCTATGGATGTTAGGTTGGGTCGTATGAGAAAAACAGAAAAGACAAGATGCTCAAAGGTTTTGATCTACAAAAACACTCATTTTTGTGTGCTTCAACCTGATACTTCAATAATAAATCATGATAAAATAATAGAAGGCTCATTGAAACTGCAAAAATCAGTATGAGATGACTCAAGGTCACAAAGAGCATTTTTAACCCTGACCTGGGTGACACTGGAGACCAACTACAATGGGAAAGCTAATCTATATAAACCTATCATCATTTCTGAAAAAAAAAAAGTCAAAACCCAGGTTACTGTGGTTGGATCATTTTTGAGCCACAGCGTTCTTGTTATTGGATGAGCCAGTCTCTGATGATTCTTAATGGCCTTATTTCTGCTTACCAGTCACTGAAAGTTGTGTGTCTGTAGGCAAATGTAACCTAATATCACTAGTTGATTATGTTTTCATGCAAAACTTGATTCAGTCAGCTAAGGATATTTTAAAAGTTTGAATCATTGTTTTTCATTAATGTGAGCAAAATAATTGGAGGCCAAAAGCATATACACAGATAATATTAACTAAATCTTTGAAAATCTGGCCCATCTCTGGAGTCCTGCAAAGAATGTGTGAGTTTGTAGGCACCTATCAGTGTTACTTTTGTTTACTTTGAAGTGTTTAAACTCATTTTTAACCTTAGAAGATGGTTCTTCCTCCAGTCAGCCCACATGAGCAGATTTTTTTCTTAAAGAAAGCTAAAATTTACTGTAAAAATCAAGAAATATTTGAGTTCTTGATTACAAATAAGGCCTCCTAACTTAACATTGGCAGGTAGCCCAGTTCACACTCAATATTATGGTCACTGACAGGGTACTGTCAACACTGGTCCCTACACCCTTCCAAGACTATTGCAAAATAGTTTGCATTTTGGTGAATGCAAAGCCAGAGCTAGCATCCCTGAGAAAGAAAAGGATGGAGAAAGATGTATTGACTAAAGCAGGAAAGGGGGATGTAGGAGGAAGAAGCATGAGCTTTTATTAGGGATGGGGCACTGTCTCTATTCATATATGGAAGCACAGTCCTGAGCAGGCTCAATTTCAGGTCATTGTTAAAGGACAGATGACAGGCACATTTTTTGAGCATGCTGAACTCAAGGTCACAAAGCACATTGAGTCTACTGGGCTAAAATTCTGGTCAAGAACATTTTGGGCATACTCAGCTTGCACCATAAAGATGGTGGGCAGTGGATGCCTCTCGGCATGCTGGGTGTTCATCACAGAACTTCAGGCGATGATTGAGATTCATGGTGGAAATTAGAAGCCTGACTGATAGTCTTCTTCTTCAAGGTTCTGGGCTTGCCTAACCCCAAACAGCCTAGCAGTGATAATAGTGTGCATCTAGTTACTGGTTCTGAATGGAGTTTCTCAGGGTTATATTTTTTAATAAATGAGCTGAATTTCAGGATTAAAATCATTTCTCCATCAAGAAAGTTGTAAAATTTGGAACTGGAAAATAACTTGAAAGCTTTTTGCAGAATTTGAGAATGAAAAATAGCCTCATTTCTTTATGAAGCTCCATTGGCCCTTTTTCTAAGACACTCATTAGGTAACACTAATTCCAGTTTCTAGAATTTGTTTTCCTTGGAGCTCTGGGTCTTCTCTCAGATTGTTACTCTCTGTCTCATTTCTCCAAGGAGTGGGTTTTGCCAACATGTGTATGGATTAAAGTCACCCATGATGGTCATGAGAGTCCCAAATGCCATGGCTAGGGAAAGATCAATAGATCTTCTGAAAAAGGTCCTCTACACGTTAGTTCACATCAGATTATTGTCAAGTTCATCATGTCCCAACACAAGAGTAGGCCTAAGTTTCAGACAGGCATATGACTGTAAATCAATCGCTAGGACATTGCACACTTATATCCACACTTACCACACCCCAAATTCCAGTAAAGGATACTAAGTACTATCATTACCTGTTAGCTATGTTTTCAAAGGCCTCTGCTTAAAAAGAAAATTGGGTTTTAAGTACTGAGACATTTTATAATCTTCTTTGCAAAGTCTGTCTTACCTCGGGACGTGAAGTTTATCTACAGGAGAGATGAGCATTAGATCAACTAGGGATTATTATGAAGTCAACTGTGCGAGCACTGGTACTTCCTCTCTAGGCCGCTTGTGTGGAGATCCAGAAAGGTTTGTCTGCCTGTGAGTGAAACCAGACACCCAAAATCTGAAGGGGAAAAAAAAAGCAGGCCTTTTGATAGTGTTCACCTTGGGCATGCCTCTGGTGGATTTGAAGAGACCTTGCTAACACATAATTAAAGGCACAAGCAAGTTTATAAATGAGGCAAAAATGTACAGAAATGTATTTCACACCCCTTACCCTGGAGATAACCCATATTCAAAGAGAAGGTGAGCAGAAACAGCTTGCTATCATGTGCCTCCGTGTCTTAGATATAATCTTCTAAAGGCAGCATCCTAAACTAATCAGTTATGTAATGGCATACTCATTGGCAGTCAGTCTTTGTACGCCTTTTGAAGAGAAGCTTACACTCAGATTTTTATTGGTCATCCACTATCATTGTTTTGGGACTGCTTGCTCTAAAAGATTAAAAAGTGGTGCTAAGATATTGAGAGTCCCCTGCAGAAGGGGGCATTCCAGGCCAACATGACAGATTAAACCTCAGTAAAGTGTACCCTAGTTTCCACTAACTTCCACTGTGAAACTTCCCTGAAGAGAAGCAGGCAGCCTCTGACTGCCATCAAATCTCATTCCAAAACAGAACAAGAAGAGACCAACCCACCAATGCCCTCCTCAAAGTAAAAAGATTCTCCCTCAGCAACCATCAGCTGCCATTAGCTACTCAACTAGGGGTGGGCCATCGGGAACTCTCCCATCCTGTTGCTCTAACAATTAATGATCCTCATTTTTTAATGGAGGGCTTGTGTGAGAAACCACTGCTGCCGTGAGTTCATGTGTATAACAACCACTTCAAGTCCAGAGAACAGCCTTTTACAGCACTCTTCCCCTTCATCCGGGTCTTACATTTTTTTCTGCTCCCTCTTCCACGGTGTCCCCTGAGCCTGGGATTGGGGAGAGGTGGAGATTGATATAAAAATCCCATCTGTAGCTGAACACTCACAGGCATTTATTTTCAGTACTTTGAATAGTTAGGAGTCCTATTTTAACCACTACCCACTGCAATAAGAAGCTTCTCTGACCAAGGTTGGGAGCAGCACAAATCTATGGCTATAAAAATAAATATTTAAAAGGTAGTTTGACAACACGACTATTTAGCAAAACAATATCAGTGGGTTTTCTTCTAGATCCTATGGCTTCCCTGGCCAAAAGTTGTGTGCCAGCTGTTAATTCCTTCCTGTGAAGCAGGCCTCTAAGAGAGCCATTGGTTACCGCATAAGCAGTCTTGACACTATTACACCAATGAGCACATCTTGAATGGCAGGTCACTATTGTAATGATTTTGTCTAGGTAGGGCCAGTGGTGTTTTTTTCTCCCCAAGCAACTTGCATAGAACCTTCTGGAACTATAACAGCTAGCCATCAGGGAGAGTTTCCTGGTCAGTTTAAGATTAGCTTCTCTATGTCCCACAACTGAAGTACATGGTATCTTCTGTAATAGAATCTTACCATCTACTTATGGTGTACAGCCACGAGCAATGACAATAGTGTAAGTTGTTTTGATGCCTCTGGGGTCCTTGATCAGCAAATTGTAAAAAACTAACCTGTGCCTGGCCCTGAGATTTTCATTTAATAACCAATGTCTCCTGAGAGCAGCATTGTTTAAGAATGAGAGAAACCTCTGTTCAAACTCCTTTTTTATTTATTTTTAATTTTAATATTTTTGGTTTTCTTTTTTAACTCTTTTTTATTTTCAGCTGTGCTTTAGTTAGTTTACAAACTAATGGGGTTCTGTAAGGACTCTTCATCTGTCATTAGTTTGGGTCACACAACCCCTACTCCCTGACTCCCCATCTGCATGCAAACCTTTAGCTCTGAGTCATATTACATGTAATCTGCTATTCCTTTTTGTTACATTGTATAGTTGTGTTGCAGAATCATAGATTCCTATGTGGCTTCTTCATGCACACTTCATTTGGTTAACTGTTCACCTGACCCCGTTTCCCTATCCCATGACTCCACTACCTGTCTTAGTCATTCTACCCCAGTCTTCTTCCTTTCTACAGAATTAGTCTTAATGTGCTGAAAATTCCATATTCTACTTCTTTCTCCTGCTTATTCCTTGTTTATCTAGTAACTCATCAAATATTCTGAGTGCCTGCTACATGACAACTCTAGGCACCAGAAAAACTTCAGTGCAATAATCTTGACTTCATTAAGACTGTTCTACTTGGAAAAGACATGAAATAAACAACAAAAATGAGAAATGAGTTGCCCTGGCTGGTTTATGTCAACTTGACACCAGCTAGAGTTTCTAAAGAAAAGAAACTCAATTGAGAAAATGCCTCCATAAGATCAGATTTAAAGCATTTTCTTAATTAGTGATTGATAGGTGTGCAGCCCATGTGGGCATGCCACCCCTGGGCTGGCCCTGGGTTCTATAAGAAAGCAGGATGAGCAAGCCATGGAGAGCAAGACAGTAAGAAGCACCTCTCTATGGCCTCTGCATCAGTTCCTGCCTCCAGGTTCCTGCCTTGTTTGAGTTCATGTCCTAACTTCCTTCCATGATGAACAGTGTGATATGGAAGCGTAAACCAAATAAACCCTTTCCTCCCCAGATTGCTGTTTAGTTATGGTGTTCATCACAGCAATAGTAACCCTAACTAAGACAGTGGGGAAGATGTCAGAACATGGTAAGTGCTTTGATAAAAGGAAAAAGAAAGAGAAGAACCAAAACAAAGAAAACGAAGGGGGTCCTTGTATGTGTAGAGTCTCAAAGAGACAAGAAGGTTTCAGGGAGAGATGGGAGGGTTGTAGAGAGCTCGAAAAGGGATACATAAAAACGCCATCAGTGTTTTTCAGTGAAAAATTAGATTTCAGTGCCAGTTGAAGAGAAAAGGAGAGGGCCAGAGAAATGTGAACACTATACGTTTCTTCAAAGTTTGAATTGTTTGCTATGTAGAACAGGCAGACCTCCAACTCACAGTGACACACCTGCCTCTGCCTCCTGAGTGCTGGGGTTAAGGCTGTGTGGCACCATGCCTGGCCCAAGGAGTGGAATTTTATTTGTGTGTTTGTTTGTTTCTTTGTTTTACATCCTGACTGAAGTTCCCCCTCCTTCCTCTCCCCCAGTTCTCTTCCCCTGCCTCCCCTCTGACACCCCAATCCAATCCTCCTCTGTTTCAGTTCAGAAAAGGGTTGGGCTTCCTATGGATATAAAAAAAACCAAACAAACAAAAAACAGAAACCTTGACATATCAAGTTGCAGTAGGACTAAGCACCTTCCTTTAAGGCATTAAGGCTGGATAAGGCAACCCAGTAAGAGGAATAGATTCTCAAAGCCAGCCAAAGTGTTAGGGACAGCCCCTGCCCCCACTGTTAGAAGTCCCACAAGTAGACCAAGCTCCACAACTGTCACATGTATGTGGAGGGCCTAGGTTAGTCCCATGCAAGCAACCTGCTTGTTGATTCAGTCTCTGTGAGCTCCTATGAGCCCAGGTTAGTTGATTCTGTAGGTTTTCTTGTGAGGTTCTTAATCCCTCTGGCTCCTACAGTCTTCCTTCCCTCCCTTCAGAAGGATTTCCTGAACTCCACCTCCTATTTGGCTATGGGACTCTGCATCCATTTTCATCAGTTGCTAGATGCATCCTCCCTGATGACAATTGGGCTAGGCACCACTCTATGAGTATAGCAGAATATCTTTAGGCGTCATTGTGTTGGCATTCTTTTTCTCCTAGGTCTCTGGGCCATCTATGGGCCTTAGCACTCCAGGCAGTGTCAGAGGTGGGCTCACTCTCAGGCTGGGTCTCAGGCTGGACCAGTTAGTAATTGGCCACTCCCACAATCTCTGTGCCATCCTTACCCCAGCACATTCTGTAGACAGGACAGGTGGTAGGTCAAAGTTTGTGTCTGGTGTGGTATCCCAATCTCTCTACTGGAACTCTTTCCTGATCACAGGAGATGGCCTAGTCACAGTTCAGGCTACATATCTGCTATTGCTAGGAGTCTTACCTGAAGTCATCTTTGTAGATTCCTGGTAGTTTCCCTTGTACCAGGGTTCTGTTTGACCCCAAAATTCCACCCCCTTTTCCAGTTCTCTCTTTCAGTAATCTCCACCTTCATCTACCCCTAATGTTCTCATCCCTACCTGCCCCAAGTCTACCCATGAGATCTCTTCTATTTTTTTTCTTCTGAAGAAGATCCAAATTTCTTCTCTTGAGCCCTCCTTGCTACCTAACCTCCCTTGGACTATAGCATGATTATCCTTTACAGCTTATGAGTGAATACATATCATGTTTGTCTTTCTGGGTCTGAGTTACCTCACTCATGATGATTTTTTTTCTAGTTCCATCTATTCGCCTTCAAATTTCATGATGTTATTGCTTTTTTATGGCTAAGTAATACTCCATTGTGTAAATGTACGACATTTTTTTTAATCTACTCTTTAGTTAAGGAACATCTAGGTTGTTTTCAAGTTCTGGCTATTACAAATAGAGCTGAGAATTTTTGCATCAGTGTTCATGAAGGATATTGGTCAGTAGTTCTCTTTCTTGGTTTGTGTCTTTGTATGGCTTGGGTATCAAAGTTATTGAAGCCTCATAAAAAGAGTTTAGCAATGGCCCTTCTGCTTCTATTGTGTGGAATACTTTGAGGAGAATTCGTGTAAGCTGTTTCTTGAATTTCTGGTAGAATTCTGCACTGAAGTCATCTGGCCCTGGGCTTTTTTTGGTTGGGAGACTTCTGATGACTGCTTCTATTTCATTGGGGTTTATAGATCTATTTAAGTTGCTTGTCTGTTCTTGATTTAATTTTGGTAATGAAATCTGTTTAGAAAATTGTCCATTTCCTTTAGATTTTCAAATTTTGAGGAATATAGGTTTTCAAAGTATGACCTGATGATTCTCTGGATTTCCTCTGTGTCTGTTGTTATGACCCCTTTTCATTCCTGATTTTATTAATTTGAATGTTCACTCTCTGCTGTTTCATAAGTTTGGATAAAGGTTTGTCTATCTTGTTGATTTTTCTTGAAGAACCATCTCTTTGTTATATTGATTCTTTGTATGGTTCTCCAAGTTTCCATTTTATTGATTTCAGCCCTCAATTTGATTATTTCCTGTCGTCTGCTCCTCCAGGGTGTATTGGCTTCTTTGTTTTCTAAAGCTTTCAGTTGTGCTGTTAATTCTCTAGTGTGATTATTCTCCTGTTTCTTCATGTGGGCACTTAGCGCTATGAGCTTTCCTCTTAGCACTGCTTTCAAAGTGTCCCATAGGTTTGGGTATGTTGTGTCTGCATTTTCATTGAATTCTAGGAAATCATTAATTTCTTTTTTTATTTCTTTCTGGACCCAGGAATTGTGCAATTGGGTGTTATGATAAATCTTTCCACCAAAAGCCGCTGAGACCCACTGCCACATGTGTGCTTTATGCCAGCCACCCGCCCGAGTTAGGCCCAAATAAATATTCAGAAACTTGTATTAGGTTCAAATGCTGCTTGGCCAATGACTAGGATTTCTCATCCGTTAGCTCAGTCTTAATTATCATAAATCTATATATATTATAAGACTTATCAGATGCCTTATTAGCGTCCTCCCTTGCTGGTGGATCACATCCCACCACTGGAGAACACGCAGAGGAAAGAGGACACTTCCTGTTTCTCCTTACTTAAATGAGTCTCCTTGCTATGTCACTTCCTGCCTGGATCACCACTTCTCTACTACATTTCCCAGAATCCTCTTTGACTCCTAGTCCTGCCTAACTTGCTGCCTCATTGGCCAAACAGTATTTTATTTATCATTCAGCAGGACAAACACATACATAGAAGCACTTCTCCCATCAATTGGTTGATACTTAATTTCCATGAGTTTGCAGGTTTTCTGTAATTCGTATTGTTGTTGAATTCTAACTTTAAAGCATGGTGGTCTGATAAGATACAGGGGGTTATTTCAAATTTTTTTGTACCTGTGGAGGTTTGCTATGTTGCCAAGTATGTGGTCGATTTTAGAGAATGTTCCATGTGGTGCTGAGAAGAAGGCAAATTGTTTTGTATTTGGATTGCATGTTCTATAGATATCTGTTAAGTCCAATTGGGTGATAACTTCAATTAGTTCCTTTGTTTCTTTGTTAAGTTTCTGTCTGGTGTTCCTATCCAGTGGTGAGAGTGGGGTGTTGAAGTCTCCCACTATAAGTATTTGTGGTTTTTTGTGTGATTTGAGTTTTAGTAATGTTTCTTTCACAAATGTGGATGCCTTTGTATTTGGGGCATAAATGTTCAGAATTGAGACTTCATCCTGATGGATTTCTCCTGTGATGAGTAGGAAATAACCTCCTTCATCTTTTTTGATTGATTTTAGTTTAAAGTCCAATTTGTTGGATATTAGGATTGCTGCCCCAATTGTTTCTTGGGTCCATTTGATTGGAAAATCTTTCCCCAACCTTTAATTCTTAGGTACCCTTGTAGGGGAAGCTGTAGCCACACCTTCTTATGGGCTGGCTACAGGTATGCCTGACCAGGCTTGTGAGGACTTGTGACGTAGTGGGACTGCGTTTCGGTTTCGGTTTCGGTTTCTCTTTGCTGCTTGCTGTACAGACTGCTACCACCAGCTGGCTGGTTCGCTCTGTAAGTAAGGCTTTTCCCTATTAAATACCCTTATATTTCTACCTGACTCCATATTGGTAATTTCCCACTATATACCCTCTGTCTTTGAAGTTGAGATGTGTTTCTTGTATGCAGCAGAAGGATGGATTCTGTCTTCTTATCCATTCTGCTAACCTGTGTCTTTTTATAGGGGAGATAAGACCATTAATGTTATGGATAGTAATGACCATTGATTGTTCATTCTTGTTTGTTTTTGATTTGGTGATGGTGACGAAATTATGCGTGGGATTCTATCCCTTTTTTCCTTTTGGCTGTTGGTAAAATGGGATTATCTATTGCCTATATTTTTCTGGTTGTAGTTACCTTCCTTGGGTTGCAGTTTTCCTTCCAGAACTTTCTGTAGGGCTGGATATTTATTGTTTGAATCTGGTTTTATCATGGAATATCTTGTTTTCTCCATCTATATTGATTGAATGCTTTGCTGGGTATAGTAGTCTGGGCTGGCATCCATGGTCTCTTAGTGTAGGTAGACTATCTATCTAGGACCTTCTAGCTTTCAGAGTGTCCATGGAAAAGTCAGGTGTAATTCTGATAGGTTTGCCTTTATAAGTTACTTGACCTTTTTCCTTTGCTGCTCTAAGTATTTTCTCTTTGTTCTGTATGTTTGGTGTTTTGATAATTATGTGATGAGGAGCCCTTTTTTGGTTCAGTCTATTTGGTGTTCTGTATGCTTCTTGTATTTTCATTGGTTTGTCTTTCTTTAGGTTGGTGATAGAAAGGAGGGAAGCCGTATCAGTCATAAAGTCTATAGCATCCATAAATTAAAGGGCTCAAATAGCTTGGGAAAGGGTGGGAAGAAAGTTATCTTGCTATGCCCTGAAGCCAGGAATGAAAGGGTCCATCAGATCCTAGTAGTACAGAAAAGAACTTTTGTGTGAAAAAGAATGTGTGGTTTAACTGAGTCTGTCCTTTGCTCTATGGTGCCAGGGTTAGTTATTTAGACTCTTCACCTCACTGATTTTGTGGCTCAAGCATCCTTGGGTATGCATTTTAAGATGATTGGGATTAGAAGGCAGGAAACTCACACCTGAGAATATGCTTAAAATTGTGTTGTGTGTCCTAATTCTCTATAAACATGATATTAATTTCTTTATGGATGATAGTTTTATAAGTCGCAAAATACCCTTGCATCAAATGTGTCTTAATGATGCCTCACTAAATTGTGTATGAGGTAAAAGATGTGGATAATATTTCACTTAAAGTATGCAGAGAATTAAAATTAAGTAAAAATATGTTGGAGGGAATATATTCTCCTAACCACAAACATTGAACAATGAGTGAGGAAAATATAAACTCACCTTCACTGATGTTTAGTGATTAATCCAATTGGCCCTCATTCCTCTTTATGGGAACTGTCATTGTACTATAAATCACTATTTTCCACTGAATGTATTATATGCTTTTTTCTGAGTTCTTTCATAAAGAACTTTGGACACTCTTAAATATAAGATATCTTTTTCAGTAATGTTGACAACTAAACTCATGCCTGCATCCTTGTTCTAGTTTTATTCTGTCACTATAATACAATACTCTAACTAAAAACAACTTGGGAAAGAAAAGGATTTATTTCATATTGTACTTCCAGGTCACAGTTCATCATTGAGGGATGTCCGGACAGGAACTCAAAGCAGGAACCTGAAGGCAGTACTGCTTGCTACCCTGATCAAATAACCGAAAGAGTACAGTGGAAACCATGGAGGATGATGCTTACTAATTGGATCCATGGCTTGTGTTTAGCTTGTGTTTAGCTAGCTATATTAGCCTTGGACCACATACTTGGAGAATGGTGTCACCCACAGAGGGCTGAGCCCTCTATGTCAATTGATAATACTACACAAATATGCTGCCATCGCAACCTGATTCAGGCAATACCTCAGCTAAGACTATTCCTTTCAGATGACTCTAGGTCATTGTCAAGTTGACAATTAAGCCTAACCAGGACAGTCCCTGTCAAATCCTACTGATGGAATTTTATTTTACAATTATGCCAATTCATAAATACAATCATACCATGGGAATGTATTTTGAAATATCTAGCATACTTCCAGTCTTTTTTTCCTTCCACATTTTCTTTTTTTATTTTTTACTTTAATCATTTTTTATTTGAATTAGAAACAAGATTGTTTTACATGACAATCCCAGTTCCCTTCTCCCTCCCATCCTCTCCTACCACACCCCCCAACTAAAACCCTACCTATCACATACCCTTCCTTCTATTCTTCCCCTGACTCAACCTTTCTGCTCCCTCATGACCTCTGCATCCCTCCTCTTCTTCCCTTCTCATTCTCCTAGCTCCCTCCCCCCTCTTCCCGGGCTCTCAATTTGCTCAGTGGATCTTGACACTTTCCCCTTCTCCAGGGGACCATGTATGTCTCTCTTAGGGTCCTTCTTGTTTACTAGCATCTATGGCAGTGTGGATTGTAGTTTGGTAATCCTATACTCTGTGTCTAAAATCTGCATATGAGTGAGTACATACCATGTTTGTCTTTTTGTGATTGGGTTACCTCACTCAGAATGGTTTCTTCTAGTTCCATCCATTTTCCTGCAAATTTCAAGATTCCATTGTTTTTTTCCCACTGAGTAGTACTCCATTGTGTAGATGTACCACATTATCCATTCTTTGGTTGAGGGGCATCTAGGCTGCTTCCAGTTTCTGGCTATTACAAATAGTGCTGCTATGAACATTGTTGAAAAGATGTCCTTGTTGTATGGATGTGCTTCTTTGGGGTATATGCCTAGGAGTGGAATTGCTGGATCTTGTGGTAGACTGATCCCCATTTTCTTGAGGAGTCACCATACTGATTTCCAAAGTGACTGTACAATTTGGCACTCCCACCAGCTGTGGATCATGAGAATTTTTATTTGTTCTTTTCTTCAGTAAAGTCTTCAAACTTGATAATTGAGTCTACTGTAAAAGACTCAAGCTCTACATTCTTCACATTCATGCAGTATTTACAGTTCAAATATCAAATAAGTATTAACTAAGGTATGTTATTATTTTTAAAAATTGTGTCATGTTTGACTTTGAGTTGCCTAGTTAACTCTGGATTTTGAAGTTATGTACAACAGGAAGAATTCTTCTATTTCCTTGAAGTAATTCAACAATTATATGAAGAAACTATTTGGGAATTTAAATACTAAAATATGAGGAAATTTCCAAAAGAAAAAATAGAATAGCATGTTTGCACCCATGGTTGGTAAAATTATTATCTGTAAATACATTTAATGTAAATGCTGACACCCCAATAGTTAAGGAACCATCTAATTTCAAGTCAGAGCATGAGTTTTCAAACATTTGAAGCTTGAGAAATTCAAAAAATGTTTTTACCCAAGAATTACTTTTGTTAACTTTGAACTCAAGCCCATTTTTAAAGCATGTAATGCATGTGTTTCAAATTCATTTTCACTTTATTCTTCAAGACCTGACTTGGGAAGCTCCTCTAGCCTCCATGGGATGTTCCCCCAGAGCAGAAATCTTACCAAGACCTGGGCTTGCTGGGGTTAGGAAGCCCCAGACAAAGAGCATCAGAATGTAACTGTACTGAAGCAAAGAGAATTCTTTTTGCTTTTGATTACAGTCCTCTCCCTCCATTCAAGACACAGTAAAATAGCAAGAACTTGACCTGGAGTCATCTGTTCATGAGCAAGGTTTGTGCAGAACCGTGTGAACAATGCTCATTCATTATAGGTGAGGTTGCCTCAGAATTCCTGCAATAACATATGAAGGGTGTTAAATACAACAACCACATTTAAATGCTGTAGAGAACTTTACTATCCATTTCTAACACACCCCACCATTTTCACTTCTGCAAAAGCCTAAGTCACTTCTATTAACAATGCAACCTTTATGTCCTTCAGACAGAGCAGCTTGGGCTTTCCAGACAGGTGATAGTGATTCTTGGCTCCTGTTGAATAACTGAACTCCATTAGTTATTCATAAAAGCAGAGCCGAAACATAGGGTGAGGCAGCTGGGTGGGTGGGAACACAGTCTCCATAACCATGCTTGACCAAGAGGCCTCTGCTCAGGCTTCACTCCTGCACCCAAGCATCCTCTTCTACAATAAGAAAGACGGAGACTGAGGTACAAACTCAGAAGGTCACCTACACAGGGCACTCACACATACTTTAGATCAGCTAGTTCACTCCATGATTTTCATGCACAATTTTATATTTAATTTTTATCATTATTTATTTTTGTGTGTGGGTGCTTTCCCTGCATGTATATCTGTATCCCACATATGTGCAGGGCACTTCTGGAGGCTAGGAGAAGGTAGTAGAACAGAGTTGTGAGCCACCATTTGGGTGCTGGGAACCAAGCCTGAGTCCTTTGGAAGAGCAACCAATGGTCCTAACTGCTAAGAAATCTCTCAAGCCCTGATAACAGTCTCTAAGTATTTTTGCATTTCTGATACTAGTATTACTTGAAATCATTTTGTGCATCAAATAAATTTAACTGATCACTAAACTCTTAAGACCTTAAGTCCACAGTATGTTAGCCCAATTCTCATTCATTTCCTGGTAGAAAAAGAAATCCAACCAAAGATATTTTTTCATTATTACAAAAACATAATATTCACTGTAAAATTTTGAAAAATCATAGAAAAAAATTAAAAATCACTTTAATCTTACAAGTTAACCAACATTAGAAATTGTACTTACTTCTTCCCAGGATTTTTATTTATTTTTTTAAGTTTTAGTTATTCTTTCATAATTTCATAATTTCATACACATACATGATACACATCCACACTTCCCTCTCGAGCTTCTCCTCCCAGACTCCCCCACCCCTTTTCTCACCTCCTTCCATTCATTAAGCAAGGGATATCAACACAGTATTTGCTAGAGCAAAGCGGTATTCACTGACTTAGTACAAGCTTCTGGTTTCATGTGGAGGGTTTCAAAGAGTTCTGCTGCAGCCTTCCCGCCATCACCGGAGGGCCAGGCTACTCCTCGGGAAAGCTGGGTCCTGACCGCACACAGTGGGTCTGGGCTGCCACATTTAGCTCATCCACAAAGCTTTAGGGATATAATTGGATTGGGGGGGGCGGGGAGGTGTTCTGATGCTAACTAAATAGTTTGGTATTCATAACATATGTGGGAAGAAGAGAATAATGCCAAGAATAACCAGCAGTTTAGTTTACAATATTCATACTGCCTTTGGGCTGTCCCAAATTACAACTCCTCTCTTCCCCCCCCAATGCCCCACAGGTATGTATGTTCATATTCTCATTGACTCAGTATCATTAACAAGAGCCTTTCAAGTGAGGAAAGGGCAGAAAACTGCAAGACGTGAAGGGACAGGAAGATTTCTAGGTCACTGACTTGCGCGGTTGGCTCTCAGTCCACAGAGGGAGGGAATGATCAGATGTAGGAAGGCTGGTGGCTGTGGAGGCTGGTGGACTATACACAGCACAGATAAAGCCCTGTGTGTGTGGAGTGGTGTGCTTGGTAGCAACAGATGCAAACTTCAAGGGTCACTGCGGTCTTCACCAACTGAACCTCACTAACAGGCTTCACTAGCAGATCCTGGAACTCTGTCTCCTTTAGCCAGCAGCAAATTTACAGAGTTGATGAGAGAAGAGGGAAGTATGCAAAGCTGGCTGCTTATTTTGTAGACCTCTACCTTTTGTCCTGTTTCTCTTTTTTATCTCAAAGAAGACACCTGTTATATTCCAGCCCAGCACTCACTATTCAGAGGGAAAGCATCCCAGCTTCCACGTTATTAGGACCACTGGGACATGCTTGCCTTCTCTTTGATTTGACTTCTTTCCTCACCGTGAGTCTTCAGTGTTCTCTCTGTCTTTGATGTTCTTCTCATCTCATTGTAGTTGGCTTCTTTGTCACATGCAAATCCCCATCATTCTTTGCATGGTGGTTCTACTCCTTTGGGAATGTCAAGGAGAAAACACATCCCGGTACTTCACAGCCCAGAGACACTGACTTCCACAGCAAGCTTTCAGAGATCAGCCCACTGACTTGGAGGGGGCGGCATTACTGGAAGTTTAGAGCAAATACCCTGGCTCCCAACAGGCTAGATCCAGCCACTGTCCCAATGTTCCAACGAAAGACAAGGGTAATGGTGAAAATGTGGAAAGGAGATGGGAGCAATGTGACTCCATTGGGAAATACAGATTAAAGGGGCTCGGTGGCTCCCAGTCCACATTCAGGGCACTGACATTGCTTTAGATAGGGAGACTGGGAACAAGGACTGTGCAAAAACAAGCAGTCTTTGGCATTGTCCTGTGGAGCTTCTGGTTTCCAACATGGTTAAAGATGGTCCTCACTACTGACTTTAAGGGAGCAGTCTGGCTCCCCATCACACTGCTACTCCAGGATGCAACCTTGATATCGTAGATAATTGCCCTCATTTGGAAGGTGATTTGCCTGCTGCTCACCATTGTTGGGGTATTGGGGTACCCTACACAGTGTTTGGGGAATGTAGGGTAATTCCAGTCTCTTGCAGTAAAGATGTCTATTAATCTGACCTGCTACCTATGATATGCAAAGAAGCTGCAGGATTGGATGCCATTGGGGGTCCAAAAAAAAAAAAGGCACTGTAAATGGTGGCATTTGAGAAACTGAAGGTCATAGGTACAAATGAAGGCAGAGATGTCTGGCTTTTATACTGCTTTTAGTTACTTTGTGGGCTCCAGTGCCTATTATAAAAACATTAATGCAGCTGATTGGGTAAGGAAGCTGCTTACTGGTTTTGCAGGGTGTGTGTGTGTGTGTGTGTGTGTGTGTGTGTGTGTGTGTGTGTGCGTGCGCGCGCACATAAGTGCAGGTATCCATGGAAGACAGAGACATTAGATACCCCTGGAGCTAGAGTTACAGACAGTTGGTGCTGGGAATCAAATATGGATCCCCTGGAAGAGTGGCACATGCCCTAATAACTGTTGAACCATGTCTCCAGCCCTCTGATTTCAGTTTTCACGGAACATCAAATCAAATCAAACTCAGCAATCCCTGTTCCTCATGTGGACTAGGGAAGGCAGAAAATAAAAGAAACTGTGCCTCTCTTGGATAGAAAGCTTGTGTTGTCACATATCCACAGATGTTTCTGTTCGTGATGGCAGCTCCAGCTCCAGCCAGTGCGATTTTGTATCAGTGCAGATCATGAAGGTACCAGCATACCCTGGACCCTCATTTAAGGACATCCACAGCCAGCCTTTTCTGTGGATCTTTGGATTTATACTACATGATCCTTAAATTGGGGGAAACATCAACTCATCAAGCCAGAAAGGAATGAGATAGTGGGCATTTGCAGAGAGTTCTCACAGTCTCACTCACAGTAAGGGTCCCTGGTTCATGCAGGCAAATAAAGCCTTAAAACAGAAATAAAATTAAAAATAGCACTGCCATGTGACCCAGTTATATCACTCCTGGGTTTCTACTCAAAGGACTTTATATCAAACCACAGAGATACCTACGCATCCATATTCATTGCTGCTCTATTCACAACAGTGAGGGAGAGCAGCCAGCCCAGATGTCCATCAGCAGATGAATGGATAATGAAAACGTGGCACATCTGTGTACATAATTAAATTTTATTTAGTCATAAAGAAAAAAAACAAAATCATGAAATATGCAGGGAAATGAGCAGAACTGGGAAGAATTATATTCTGAGATAACTCAGACTTAAAAGTGTAAAATCACACATCCTCTGTCCTGTGTGGACCCTAGATTATATTTGTATGGATGTATACAAGTGAAGGTCAGTGCAGTCTAGGCTATGATACCAGAAAGGAGTCCACCAACAAGGTGACAGGACATGAAAGACATGAAAGTGAGGAGAAGAACATTATGGAGTGTGGAGAGATACAGAGGACTCAGGGAGCAGGAGGGGATTAATAAGGAAAGATAATCAACAATATCAAATTTTATTTGCGATGAAACCTAATACTGTGTGTGCTAATTAAAAATAAGATGTATTTTAACTGGGCAGTGGTGGTGCACAACTTTAATCCAGCACTCAGGAAGCAGATCTCTGTGAGTTCAACGCCAGCCTGGTCTACAGAGCCAGTTGTAGAACAGCCAGTTGTAGAACAATGAAACCCTGTCTGGGGGGTGGGTTACTTTAAAAAAGAAATAAAACTAAGTCCATCAGCTTCTTCTCCCCTCCTTGCTGCCATTCTGTCCTTAGCCTGTAGCATAGACCTGTGGTTACTGGATCTGTCTGTTTTCAGCTGCTTTCTGTCACTGTGGCATCTGAAACCTGGAGAGTCTTTTGCATAAAGGCTAGGACACAGCCTACCTTGTCACCAGAGATAGTTTTCAGTGTTCTACTCTGCCAGATGCCAAAAGACATTAGAAGTCATGTGGCCTAACTTGCCTTGGAGTCACCCAGCAGAGACACGGGTTATATGAATTGAAATATAAAGGTTGGGGGGATGCTAAGGAAGAGGAGAGACAATGGGAAAGAGATGAAGGCCAGTAGGTCTGAAGTAGTTAAGGGCTGCATGACTGAGACCCAGCCCCTTTCTCCCCTCACATGATCCATTATAAGCCATTTTCCAGAGTCCATCTCAGGCCCAGATCCAGATTTCCTCATGCCCATGTTGTATTCTTCTTAGTAGCAAAACCAATTTCAGTTTGTGGTACATGGTGAATAGTAATTGAATAAAATAATAAATTAAATAACTATTTTCTCTTTTTTCTTTGTGTAGTTCTGGCTGTCCTGGAACTCATTCTGTAGATCAGGCTGGCCTTGAATTCACAGTGATACACCTGCCTCTGCTTCCCAGGGTGCTGGGATTAAAGGTATGAGCCACAACAGCCTGGCTGGAATAGCTTTTTGTTTAATCCTGATGTCAAGTCTTTAGTGTTGCTGTTGCTGTCCTAGTTTTATTTGACAAAACAGACTCAGAAAGTCAATCTACCCACCCCAAGATTACATAGCCAGTAGGAGGCACAGTTAGGACGTGATCCTGACTCATAGCTATGCCCCTGCCTCTTGCTTCCACACTTTTTTTCAGGCACGTGTTCTCATCCCTGCCCCAAAGCCTGTGTCCAGGATGTTGATCCTTGAGAGTCCTTAGTTTTAACCCCTCTGCCTTCAGTGATGCCCACGTGTGTGTTCTGATCCCTGTCTCAATGCCAATGTCCAGGATATGGCTCCTTTAGGGCCCTCAGCTTCAATCATCAAAACTAACTCTTCTGCTGTCAGTGATTCCTAGGACTCTTGATTTCATGCTAAAGTTCACAATGTTCATTTGTTTTATGTCCATACACTTCAAATATACACATTTTTATAGTATGAACTTTTGTTTTGAGACAGGGGTTCTAAATTTGGTATCCAAATTCACAGTGTGTCTCCTCAATTGGCTGCACAGATTAGTTTCTTTCTATCCAGTGAACCTTAGTTAGCAGCATTTACTGAACAAGATGCCTCCTGACTTTCTCATGACAGCCACATAATTATTAAGTCAACACAGAAGTGGTGAATGTCTTAGGAAAGCCAGGCTCATTAGGACTCTAAGGGCAAGCACTAACAAGAGCTTCAGAGTTTGATATGCACTTTGTGGAAGTGTGACAGACTTACCAACATTGTCAGTCCCTTGGCTAACTCACCACTGTGCGGCAGCTGGGACACCAGGTCTTAATTCTGAATGTCCAGCTGGAAGCAGAGGAGGCAAATGAATCACATCCAGTCTATCTTATGCTTGTCCTGTCCTCTTCAGGAAGGGGGAAAAATGCCAAGAGGCTCATTCTAGTGGAATTTAATCATAAAATTTTCTAAATTGTTCTCTTCCTCAAATCTGGTTGCTGTTATGTATTATGCAGAATTGTAAAGTAATTGGTAGCACGTGGGATGGTGCCTGCAGGAGTCACAATGTGGCTGTTGCCTGCAGGGGATCCCAACTTGCCAGCCTCATTTGCCTCTGCACAACTTTTGATATGTCTCTGCTTGATAGAGCCAAATGTTTATTTATAACATATGGCCTCCCACTGACTCAGTGTAACCACAGAGTGACTCTGTAGCGTTGCCAGAAATCAACTATATTAGCATTATGTGGGGAAAAAAGGCATGTATTTGATTTAAAGTTCATATAAATTCCAGAAGTACTTTCATGTCTACAAACTCTGAGAGCTCCTATGAAAATATCCTAAATTTATCTCTGATTTTTGTTTGATGTTGACTTTTCTCTTGCATCTTTATGCTTGGAGATCTACTCATATTTGGCAAACATCGGGAGGGTATGGCAGGACAATATTGCATTCTTTCAAATGCTCTGCCCTAAGGGGTTTTATGAATGGGCAAGAACTATTCCAGGTTCTCCACAGTGTTGGGTGGGACTGAGGTAAAAGCATGTGTGCTTTTCTCTAGTGAAAATGAAAAGCAAGTATAATGCAGTCATTCATTAACAAGTTCAATTGGAAATAAATTTTATTGCTTAGAGTTTAATTAATCATATTTGGGAGATTATTATCAATGTTCCTGAAATTAGTCTAAAAATGCAAATAATGTTGCCACAATAACCCTTTTCTGAGAGAGTTAGTGGTTAAGTCATCTCGTCAGAAAGGCCCTGGTTTGAGAGCTATTTGCCTAAGACTGTTCACCATCTGTACAATCTGGAAACCAGGAAAAGTACAGCAGGTTTTGCTGTTCAAACACATCCTCCTTCACACTAGGACAGCCTTACTTTCAAAGATGGATATTATAAGAATTAGGAAGTCACTATTTGAATTTTATGACTGTTACTCAGCATAAATTGCCATATGTTCCAGAAACTGCTGTGCATATATACATATATGCACTCTAGAATAACTTATAGAGTGGTCTAGCTAGCCCTTCTACACTAAGAGTAGCTGTAGGTAGCATGTGCTAGACAAAATCCAGTTTTTGAATATGTTATCCAAAGTAAGATAAATATTTTATTGTTGGTATTATATATATATATATGAATGTATATATGTTCAAGGAACTAAAAACAAACAAAAAGTGCTTAAATATGTTCATAGAAGTACTACTATTCATCATAACCAACAGGTAAAAACAACCAGATTCCCATCAATAGATAAATTAATATCAGAATGTATTTATATACACACTGTAGTAATCCACACAATAGTATGTTTTTTTATCCTTAAAAAGAAAGAAAATATTGACCTGTGCTAGCATATGAATGACTTTGAAGGCATATGTTAAATGAAGAAGAAATATTCAAAAAGCCAGCTAGTACAGATTCCATTTATATGAGATATCCAGAATAGGCAAATCTATAGAGAAAGAAAAAAATCAGACTTGTGGTTGCCAAGAACTAGAGGGAAGTTTGAAAATGAGTAATAATTATTTAATGGATATAAGGTTTCCATTTGGAATAATGAAAAACTTCTGGAACTAGACATCAGTCATAGTTACACATAATAAACATACCCAATACCAGTCAATTTTATACTTTTAAATAGTTAAAATAGCAATTTTATTATTACATTTTTACCATAATAGAAATACATAAATATAAGACCATACATTCTGCAACAAACTCTATATTTAGTAAGCAGAAAATATTGCACAAATAAACACTCTAGAATAATTTATAGAGTGACCAAGCTAACCCTTCTACACTAAGAGTAGCAGGAATAGGAGGCACAATTCCTTTTCTGAAGGTGTTATCCCAAGTAAGATGAATATTCTATTATTAGAATATATTAACTGTATAAAATGATGAGTTTTATTATGACAAACTTTTTGACTGAAAATACATCAAAAGCCTTATTGTGAAGCCAGAAACTTTGAAACTCTTATTCTGGAGGAAAGCGCTTCAAGATATATACACATGGTGGCTCAGTAGATGCTCTTAACAATAGTTAAGAGCACTGGCTGCTCTTCCAGAGGACCCAGGTTTGATTCTCAGGTCCTCCATTGTGGCTCACAATGAACCCTAACTCTAGTTCCAGGGAGATCCAACACCCTTTTTTGACATTTGTAGGTGTTAGGCCTGTGTACATGCAGGTAAAATACTCATAGATATAAAAATTTAAAAATTAACCTAATTTTTAAAAAGATGTATAGGCATAGACAAAAGCTTTCTGAAAAAGATTAATAGCCCAGGAAATAATAGCAACCACTGACAAATAGTGTTGCATTTATTACAAGGCTTCTGTACATGCAAAGGAAACAATTAATAGAGGAAAACATAGCTTACACAAAGGGAGAGAAAATCTGCCAGCCATACATCTGTCAAGAGATTCATTACGATTTGACTGTGAAGTGCTTCCCATAGGCACAGGCTCCTTTGAAAGCTTGTTCCATTCCTGATAGCACTGTTTCTGAGGGCTTTGGGGCCTTCAGGAGATGGGGGATTAATGGATGGAGCTGAGACACCAAGGGGAGACTCATTGGCTATTTTTCTCATTGCTGTAGCAAAATACTTGACCAAAGCAACTTAAGGAAGGAGGGGTCTACCTGAGGTCCTACTTGGCTGGTACAGCCCCTTGTGGAATGGAGATGCATCAGCAGGAGCTTAGAGCATCCAGTCATGATGCAGGGAGACAAATGTTGGTGCTCACCTCACTTCCTCATTTGTAGTCAGTCTGGGACCCAGCCCGAGGAATGATGATGTCTCATTAGGGTGGGTCTTCCCACCTCAGTTACCCTAATCCAGAGACTTCCACACAGAAATGACACAGTTTTGTTTTCATCGTGACCCAAATCCCCTCAAGTTGACAATCAATATCAGGCATCACAAAGACCTTTAAAAGCTGTACTCACTCCCTGCTTCCCACTTGACTTGATGCTGATGACCTGTGTTTCCACTGTTGAGGACTGAATGACCCTTTTACACTTTCTCCACAGTGACAAACAGAATGCCTTTGACCTTGTGGGCAGAAATAAGTCCTTCTTCCCTTAAATTGTTTCTGTAAAGTGCTGTGGATACATAGCAACACAAAAGTAACAAATACAGAAAACTGATTGCAAAGCTGCAGTCATTGTAGTGCCTAAACCTGATCCTGTCGTTCTTGGGCCTTTGAAGGGGTAAACTGGACAAGGCTGGAGATACAGGCTAAATAAGTTCTAGAATGGCTTTCACCAGAATTTAATGGGTTACTCTGGTGCAAGTTTAGAAGAACACAATGTCAAAAAAAATATGGACAGTAAATACTATCTTGATAATGCTTCAGATTGGAGCCAGACTCTATTGGAAATTAGATCAAAGGTCATTCTTGTTAATTTTGAGAAACAATGAATTCGAAAGTAATGGACTCATGTAGTGGTGGCACATGCCTTTAATCCCAGCACTCGGGAGGCAGACACAGGCAGATATCCATGAGATTGAGACCAACCTAGTCTACAAAGCAAGTTCCAGGACAGGCTCCAAAGCTACAGAGAAACCCTGTCTTGAAAAACAAAAACAAAACACAAAAAAAGTAATGGACTAATTAACTTGGTGGAGGAAGTTTCAAGACACAGCATGCTAGTTAGTGCGTGGTTTTTGCTGGTGGCTGTTAGACTAATTTATGGTGAAAATCATGAATAAAAAGGATATTTCAAATGCATTTGTCCAGAAAAGGAGCATAAGTGAACTTACAGTCATGAGCAGAGATTTGTTAGTAAAGAAATCATTGCAACTGAATATATGTCAAGCAATTTGCAACTGTACAGCTAGAAACGTGTCTTCAGGAAAGTTTCAAGAATTGGTAAGATACTTTACCCTCTACAGGCACCAGAGTATAAAACTGAAAATGTATTTGAAAGTCTTTTTAACAATAAAGTGTCCAGGGTGCAAAATTCTCATATAGCCATCTATGTAGGTGTTTACCCAAGTTCAGCCCCAGCCACCTCAGCACTCAGAAGGCACCAGAGCTCTAGTCCAAGGGTATATATGCTAGTAGCAGAACTTGGTATGCATCATCTCTTGAAAAATGTGGTAGATACAGGGATGTTTATAGGTTAGGTGTTGAGGTTACGGTTAGGGTTGGGTTAGAGTTAGCATCCTAACCTGAAACATTGATGTGTCAAAAATCTAAGGTTTTTGAGAAAAGCCTGAAAGACCAGATAATACAGTAGCGTTGGATTTCCCAAAAAAGATATGTAATAACAGTGAGGGTAGAGCCTAAATTGAAACAAACAAGCTCTTTTATTCAAATTCAAAATATAAGTCTATTTGTGGAGTCCCTAGCAGTGGGGACAGGACCTGTCCCTGGCTTGAGCTGGCTTTTAGGAACCTATTCCCCATGCTAGGTTGCCTTGCTTAGCCTTGATCAGGGGGAGGAGTTTGGTCCTGCCTCAACTTGAAGTGCCATGCTTTGTTGACTCCCATGGGAAGCCTGCCCCTTTCTGAATGTAGAAGAGAGAGGAGTAGATGATGGGGATGGGTAGAGGGAAGATAGGAGGAGGGAACTGGAGGAGAGTGGTAGGGGAAACTGCAACTGGGATGTAAAATAAATGAAAATTTTAATTAATTAAATGAAGTTTTTAAAAATAGGTGGCTCTAAAGAAGAGGCCCAGACTTACACATCAAAAGATGAGGTTGGCCTATCAGCAGAAGTCCTTTACATATTAGTTCTTGGCCACAAGGGAACAAGTTGTTTCTGGCAAGGCCTTTTCAGGTAGGCCCAGAGAAGTCCATACATAGGCTAGACCAGTCTCCAAATGGGAAGGCACTGGCAACTTCTAAGCAAGATTCAGAGCTACCTCTTGGTCCAGTACCTCCCTCAGTTCTGGATGGGGCTAAGGTCAAACATCCCATAAGAGATTGCTGCCCTTGATAGGCAGCCAAGGTCCTCACAGGCAAGAGCAGGTTGCAGGCCTCCTATAACTGGAAAATGTCTATCCTCATTGGTGTTCATAGAATTTTAGCAATTCACCCAAGAGCTTGTCTTTTAGCATCCAAATCCTAGAAAGATTATTATGTTTTAATAATATTATTATCATTATTATATCATTATATATAATATTATTATATATAATATTATTATATTATTATTATGTTTCTAATATTATTATTATTTTACTGCCACCCTGTCAATCAAGCGGTTCATCCCAGGACTCAGGAAAGTAGATCACTAAATGGTTTTCATACACACAATGTGAGATGCCATGTTGTTGCGTAGATGGTTGTGTATTTTCGAATGGAGAAGACCTACTCCTTGGGGCACCTCCTCTGAGGTTTTCTGTTAATAGATTATCTCTGAACAAGAAACTATCATATTGATAGGGGATGTCCTTCTGTATGTTGTAAAAATATGTTTCTCCTAATGGTTGATGAATAAAGCTATTTTGTCATTGGTCAGCAAAATTTAGCCAGGTGGGAAATCCAAACAGGGATAGAGAAAGGTAGTGGAGTCTGGGAGACACCATGTAGCTACCCGGCAGGTAGGACACCCAGGCATTCTCTGGTAAGCCAAGACTGTGGAGATATGTAAATTAATAAAAATGGGTTAATAATTAAGAGAGAGCTAGCCACAAAGAAGCCTGAGCCATCCGCCAAACAGTTTATAATTAATATAAGCCTCTGTCTGTTTATTTGGGACAAAATGGCTTCAGGAACAGGCAGGGCAGAAACCTCCATCTACATCATTTCGTACCAATGGTTTTTAACCCACATGGATAGGGGGTGTGTGTGTGTGTGTGTGTGTGTGTGTGTGTGTGTGTGTGTGTGTACAGGTAGACAACATGCAGAGGCCAAAAGATGGCCTCAGATGTCATTCCATAGGCATGATTCATCATTTTTTAAGAACCAGAATTGTCCTTTAATCAGAAAAGTTTAAGGCCAGCAGTCTTTGCAAGATTCTCCTTAAAATGCTTTATCTAAGTACAAAGTCTTGCTCCTTTTCAAAGTGTACCTCCAGCATTTTTCTCATCCCTTAATCTCCAGTTGGAATGATGCCTTACTCATTTCTCTCAGCAAACACAGCTCTATGTCTGTTATTGACCATTGTTTACACATGTGTCTCTCATTTGGATGTAAGCTCTTAATAGCCATGGCAGCATCATGGCCTCTAATTATTCTCAGTCTAGTGGCCAATATTAATCATTCATTCATACATTCATTCATCCATCCATCCAACAACTGTTTCTTGTTTGCTTTTTAACAGTCTGTAATGCATCAGAGGGGGAAAATCAGGAACAACTAAAATTTAATGATATAGAAAAAAATTTCCAAGCTTGGAAAACTCTGGAGAAAACATGAGAATATTGAAGGAGAAAGAGTTTGCTGGAGCATTAATAGAAACCTCACTGTCCTGTGTTGACTTGTTTCCACATCTAGTGTACATGCTCCGGGGTAAAGGTGTTCCTCTTCTAGAGCTTTTATTATTTTATGTGATCTGAGACCCCTGTGGTTCATATGTGAAACAGAGTCCCAGGGTGAGTAAAGTAAATCTAATCAATGTTTATTTACAATAAAGTGATAATCAGGGGAAGGGAAAAGACAGAACTGTTTACATGTGGCCAACTCCGAAGTGTAATTGCCCAGCTAACTGTATGGGTTCTCAGATGAGGACTCATTCCCCTTTGAAACTCTGAAGAAAAATATATTACTGTTTCATGTGTACATTTTAGCCTTGTTTATTTCAAGTAACATCTTGGGGTATATGCACTTACAGAATATTTGGCTTCCTGCCTTTAATGCATGTGGTTAGCTGGTTGGTAGCTTGGTGACAGTCTCTTGCTTTGTAGCCCAGGCTGGGTTTGAACTCATAATTTTCCCACTTCTCAACCTCCCAAATACTGAGTTCCCAGGTGTGCACCACCATGGCAAGTTCAACATAAATCAGTTTAAATTTAGGTATATATATATATATATACCACCATTTTAAGTTGTCGTATATTAGTCATTTTTCTATCATGATAACAAAATTCTTGATATAACCACCTTCAGTGCACTGGTTTTGGTGGTTACTGATTCTGTCACCCTTGTTGTTCTCTCATCAAATTTAAAGAAACTCCAGGGGCTGGAGAGATGGCTCCCCAGTTAAGAAAACTGGCTGGTTTTCCAAAGGACCTGAGTTCAATTCCCAGCACCCACATGATGGCTAATGACCATCTGTAGCCCCAATCCCAAGGCAATTGGTGCCCTCTTCTGACCTCAGTGGGTACCAAGCACACAAGGGGTGCACAGAAATATATGCAGGCAAAACATTCATACATATAAAAGAAAAAAGAAACTCCAATCTATTTCTACTTTTACAAGTAGGACATAATAAATCTGATAATTTTCAAAACATTTCATTTTAAAAGTCATGTTAATTCTGAAACAATAAATTCCTGGTGGTTTAGCAATACTACTGCACAAATTTAAATGTCTCTCTAGAGTATTGAGCTTAACATATCTCACCATGGTGTCAGCCCTGCTTGGTTCAAATCCTGGCTCAAACTGATATAGGGTTAATAATATTAATCAAAAATTTCCTGGATCCCTAAACACAATTTATCTATTTACCTATCAACCCATAGTGTGCAAGGTTAGAAGGTGAGCAAGGTGGTCTCCTGTCTAAACACAATTTATCTATTTGTCTATTAACCCAAGTGTGCAAGGTTAAGAGGTCAGCAAAATGGTCTCAGACTAACTTTCTAATGAACTGAGTCTAATTTTTAAAAGAGAAAATACATCTGCATTAGTTAGCTTTTCGTTGCTGTGACAAATGGTAGTAGGAACTAAATAAAAAGGAAAAGGTTTTCTGACTCAAGGTTTCCAAGGCTCAGTCCATGTAACCTGAGGTCATACAGAGTATCCTGGTGCTGGAATGTGTGAAAGAAGAAGGTGCTCTCCTGAAGGCAGCTGAGTGAGAGAGGGGACAGGGACTGGGTCATGGTATACACTTCCAGGGCGTGCCTTTAGTGTGACCTGCTACTTCCAAATAGGTTTTACCTCCTAGTTCCTACCACCTCCCAGTAATGCCATCATATTATAAGCCCATAATGGATTAATCCGCTGATGAAGCAAGAATCCTCACGAGTAGTCACCCTTATCCTCAAAGTCCACTAGTTGAATTACAAACAAGATTGAATTACATGACGATCCTAGTTCCCTTCTTCCTCCCTTCCTCCTCTACCATCCCCCAACTAAAATCCTACCTGTCATATGTCCTTTCTTCTAATCTACACCTGACTCAAAATTTCTGCTTCTTCATGACATCTGCATCCTTCCTTTTCTTCCCTTCTCACTCTCGACGCTTCCTCCGCCCTCTTCCCATATTCTCAATTTGCTCAGGGGATGGTGACCCTTTTCCCTTCTCCAGGGGACAAAGTTTGTCTCTTTTAGGGTCTTCTTTGTTTACTAGTATCTCTGGCAGTGTGGCAACCAAACTTCTAATGTAGGAGACTTTGGGTGACATTTAAGATTCAAGCAGTGACATCATTCATCTTGTAAGGTTTGGAAAATTCAATGGAATCCAGCATGTAAAGATGTGTACGTCAATCCATGGTAACTCTTACTGTCTAGAACTTCACACGGTGCTTAGTAAATACAGTCTCAATCTATACTTACAACATTCATTCATCCATTTATTCTTGACTGCCTAGAAGTATGGCTTTTCACTGCTTCAGCTCCATATTACCCTCCCACCACTTGCTTGTCCTTAAAGAATGATTCCATTGAATCTACAGGTTATTTTCACATTGAGACTCCCTCTGAAGTCAGACCAGGTCAGAGCACAAGAGCCTACATTTCTGGCAGGAGTTTATTGGAAGTTATCATTATGACTCACACACAAAAGAACAGCATCAACAGTTGGCAGCACACCACCCACTGCCATTAAATTCTGCATTCCCTCTATTTTTCATTAGTTTATCCTCCAAAGTCACCACTTCAATATGTCCAATCAGACGACTGTGGCATGCAGACCTTTGTATTAACTCGATGGCTTTCATTTCTCTTGGAGTTGCTTGATCTTTTCATCATTGTATGGTATTTAAAAGAAGATAAAAGTTGAGGGAATACAACCTATCTAAACTGTATTCATTTAAACATATTTTACATTTACATATATTTAAAATGTGTACTTTTGATGAAATTGATCTACTCCCAAATACAGAGTTGTTTGGAGTCGTTAACTCACCTTCTGAAAACTCAAGAACTGTTCCTAAAGATGCTTATGTGTTGGATCATAAAGCATAACTAATGTTTAATGCTATATTATTCCTAGAAACCATGAGAAGTTGTGTGGCAAAGCTGTTCTTTACCTGTTCCTTAAAGGGTCATTACTGCCTGTACAGCAAGTCCAGTTTCACCCTCATCAGCCAAGCACCCCAGCCATGGATCCAGATCATGTTTCTCTTCCAACAGGTGTGTGTAATTCATGCTCATTGGGCTCCTGAACAAGCCACTAGGATGTGTGATTATTGAATTATTAATCCTTTGGCCAGAAATGGTGTGTAGATTACAGCACATTTACATTCTTAGGACATGTTTTCTATATTTTAATACCATTTCCTTAAAAAAATAGATACTGATTCATTAATCAGCAAGTCAAACCTGTTCTCATCTTGCATACCCTTAGCTTTAAAGGAAAAGTGGAAGGGTAGGAGAAGGGAAAACAGGAGGGACACCAGAGTAAAGCATTTGCCTGCATCATGGAAGTCCTAGGTTCACCCCTCAGAACTGAAGTCTTAAGAATGATGTATTGCATTCTTTTATGTTCCATTTGTTTAACTTTGTGAGCTGTCTAAAACACTTAATTGCTCTAATAAAGTGCTAAATGGCCAATAGCAAGGCAGGAGAAAAGATAGGCAGGGGTGGCAGGCAGAGAGAATAAATAGGAAGAGAAGTCTGGGAGAAGGAAAAGATCTAGGAGCAAGAGTAGAAGGAGGACTCCAGAGACCAGCCACCCAGTTACCTAGCACGTCACGGAGTAAGGATTAAAGGAAGGAATAGAGAATAGAGAAAGATAAAAGCCCAGAGGCAAAAGGTAGGCAGGATAATTTAAGTTTAAAACAAGATAGTTAGAAAGAAGCCAAGCTAAGGCCAGGCATTTATAAGTAAGAATAAGCCTCCGTGTATTTATTTATGAGCTGGGTGGTAGGTCCCCCAAAAGAGTTAATGAGTAAAACACAAACAACAACACCTGTATTTTGAAAACAAAATAGAAAGTATTTGCAGTTAATAATAGGGTGGACAGAGGCTGAAAATGCAGGATCTGAGGGCTGAATCCTAAAAAAGCTAACTAGCCCTCTTGAGAGGCTACTGATGCTCCAATGGATGATAACATACTAATGAATATACTGGTATCACTTAGTAGGTGATACTAAGGTTTGAAAAGAAACACTAGGTTTGAAAAGAAAAGTTAGGGTATGTGGAACTGGGAAGGAATAGTAAGAGAATAGAGAAGGAATGGGAGAGGAGGGAATAGAGGGGTGGACTTGATAACAACACCTTATAAGCATATATGAAATTTTCAAACAAAAAAATTCTAAGAAAATGAAAATAATCAAAATTAAATAAAATTTAAAAGTCACAAGCCAGAATAGTCTAACATTTCTTTTGAAGTCAGGCTTATTGAGGAAGCAATGAAATGCAGCAATTACTGCTTCGTTGTCATAAAATGTAACTACAGTAAGAGAAGGTGTAGAATCTGCCAGTTTTTACTGTGTATGTCTTCTTAAGAATACTTAACAACATCTTGCAAAGAACAGCTCGGACATTGGTGTGAGCCAAGTTGCACATAAACATAAAAAATAACATTTTTCTTAGAATAATAATACTTGTTTTCCTCCACTCATTTTTTTTCAAATAGTTTTCCTCAGTAATTTGTATCTGGCTCCAGGTTTGACTTTGTTCTTAACCACACAAAGAAAACTTTTTTCAGTTTTTTCACTCTTATGTTATTGATAATCTGATTCTTTCTCCTCCTCTTTAAGGAAATTCACCAGAAAGTGTCTCTTTGTAATGTTGAGTTTATTTTACTCTAGTGCTTTCTCTCTTTGTTCATATCTATGACTTATGCAATCTGGTAAATCCCAACTTGGATCAAAGCCATGAAAAGCTTTCATTTATCTAGTAACTACAAACCATCACTGGTCTTACCATCATGTCACTCCCCAGATTCATGGTGTTCTCAGACTTAGATCCTGTCCCTCTTTGGATAATGATTCATTAAATCAAGCCCTGCTCTTCTTGAAACAGAACAACATGTACTGTATGACTATGACAATAATCAAAAAATTCCAGAGAGTGTGCACAAAGTAAATTTCAATCAGTCTGCTGCCTCATAAACTTTTAATATCTGTCTTTTGGGCCAGAGAGGTGACTCAGTGGTTAAGAGCACTGGCTGCTCTTCCAGAGGACCCGGCTTCAATTCCCAGCACCCACATGACAGCTCACAACTGTCTGTAACTCCAATTCTAGGGGATCCAACACTCCCACACAGACATACATGCAGGCAAAACATAAATGCACATAAAATAAAAGTTTATAGATCATCCCCCCAAAAAAGCTAATACATTTCAAAATAAAGTTAAAAAAAAAATCTGTCAGTCACTGAGGTCCACAGTTCTCTACTTTTCTCAGTCAGCACAAAAGGCCACTCACTCATTTTGATGACAATCAGGAGATTTTCCTGTAGAAATATATAGTATTCGTTACTCACTAAATAGAAAGTTGTGCACACAGATAGTCTAGAAAGTCTCAGTCGTCCCTATGGAAGGCCTCACCATCCAGGGGGAGCAGAAAGGATATGTAATAGGTAGGGTTTTAGTTGGGGGGGGAGTAGTGGTAGGGGAGGAGGAGAGGGAAAGGGAACTGGGATTGTCATGTAAAACAATCTTGTTTCTAATTCAAATAAAAAAATCTGCAAAAAAAAAGAAAGTCTCAGTCATTATCATGAAAATATGATTTATAAGCCAATCTCATTATTGTATCCTATTTTATAATAACAAATAACATTTATGGTATTGTATGTGAATAAATGATATTTATGTCACTGAATGGTGATCCCTTATGTTTTTACAAAATTCTTCTCTTACATTAATTTGGATTCTCACATCCATAAATGGAACATTCCAATGTATCAAGGATTACTAGTCATATCCTAGATTAGTAAATATGTAAGCATATGTCTAACATTCTCATTGGATATATTGAATTCTACTTATTTTTTTGTGTGTTGTGTGTGTGTGTGTGTGTGTGTGTGTGTGTGTGTGTGTGTGTGATGTTTCATTGACAACACAAAGAACTCAAAGCTTTAAGAATATTCACCCATTTCACATTTTAGGATAAAGAATATTTTATTTGTCCCAAACTCACTCAGAATGTTCATATTGCATAATTATATAATGAACTCTGATAATTATTTCATCTCTATTCTTTATAATCCACTCTGTATATAAATAGACTTATGAATTCTGCTTTTAATTTTATGCCTTCATTTCTCATATCTTTGGTAAATTCAATATGAACATTCATATTTACCACTTTCCAACTAAGTAATGTTATTGGGAAATCATGAAGATGGCATTATATTACAAGATTTAGGCACATATATAAGCAAGAATATAAAACCTTATTAATTTAAAACTTCTTTTAGAAACTCAGAAGTGTGAGTTTCTAAATCATAAATTTACTCTTCAGTATAGACTTCTGGTGTATCACTTAAAGTTACATCACGTTAACACTGAAAGCAGTACTTGGTGCCTGTCAGATTGGGCCAAGAGGTAATGTGATGTTTCCATCCTTATGCCTACGTAGAGCTTGTTTCCTGAGCCCCTGTCCATTCAGAATGGGTCTGTACAGTTCCTCAAAGGCCTATGGGAGAAGACACAGGCCAGCGGGACACACAGCTTCGAAGACGCTATGACAGAGTCCACATTTCCACAGCAGAAGGTAAATGCTTTTTTCCTCACACATGTCATTTTAAACCAAGATTCAATATTGTGTTTAAATGGTTTGCATTTTTCTTCAAAGTTCAATTTTCCCTTCTTTGTTTCCTTTCTCTTACTATCAGAAAATATGTATTAAGTAATTACTTTGGAATTTGATCATATTGTGGATACCTGTAATCCTAGCACTCAGGAAGCCAAAGCAGAAGAATTACAAGTTCCAAGCCAAGCTGGACCATATAGTGAGGCTTTGCGTCAATAACAATAATCACCCTTGTGGTGGCAATAGTGTAGTTCTCATGGTAGACTAAAACTTCCTTAGCAGGCAGCTGTATCAGAAAAAGATCACTGGGCAGAATAGCCTGGCTTTGGATAAAGGGAAAGTGTGGTACAGGGACTTTGGTGAGCTCAGTTCCCTGTGAGAAAAGTCATGGGGCTATGTAGAGCAATGACCGGACCAAAGACAGGAACAATACTTGGAAGGCTAGATTACTTTGGGGTTGATGAAGGTGCCATGGTTTGAGGTAGTAAGAACACTTTCAAATCTCCAAATGTCATTAAGCCTATTTAATGTGATATGGTGGGTCATGGAGGAATTGATCAAGGCATGGGGTAAAATGCTTATAAATGTCGTCAATGGCTTTGTAGACTGGATAGGAAGAGCCGTCTAAGCCCATCTCTCCTTCTGCCATCCACGGAGGATTGGGAGCTGTGACCAAGCTCTTACCACACATCACAGTTTTCAGGGCCTTGGTCTTAGATGTCCTGGCTTCTGGGACTGTAAGAAATAAATTATACAAGTGTTGTTAACAGCAGCAGATTAAGATAAGAAGAGTGCCATGTTTGTGAATTTGGGTGGTTGAAATGCTACTGTGTTAGTCACGAAGAAAGGTACAACAGGAGTTATGGATTTTGGGTCACTTGATATCATTACAGTAGACTGGGTCATTCAAGAGACATGCATGTGCAAACAGAGATGGTTGCTGAGAACTTCTCTGACCATTGCCAGCTTTCCACAAGGACTTCTGATTACTGTTTTTACTTTTAAGAATTCCCAGTGATAAGTATTGGATGCCAAGTGGAAATCCAGACTTTCTGATATATTTGATCATTGTCTCGGGGCCTCATTTTCCTGATTTTTCTTTAAAGGGTTGTACATTTTCATGGAGTATTCAAATCAGGATAAATCTCTCAGTTTCAAACATTCAGCATTTTGTGGGAAAAAAATAAAACTCCTTTATTATAGTGCTTTGAAATATATATACATTGCCACTATCTACAGTCACTTCACTACACAATAGAATGCCATGTCTGTCTCTTGTCTCCTTTGTCTTGGTACCATCTGGCCAACCTTTCCCCTTCTCTCCCTCCACTCATTTTTTGTATTTGAGAAAGTAAATAAGCATTTCAATATTAAATAAAGTCAAACAAAAGCTTAAAAGATATCTTTTTGGGTAAGAGTTCTTGCTCTGCAAGCAAGAAGTCCTGAGTTCAAGCACCCAGCACCCACATTTTTTAAAAGGTATGGCTGCATGGGCTTGTAACAGCAGCACTAGGATCTGGGGGCAGGGACAGGAAGCAGATCCTAAGAGCTTGCAGGCAGTCAGACTAGCAAGAACAGTGAGTTTCTGCTTCAGTGAGAGACCCTGTGTCAGGAATGAGACATAAAGCAACAGAGAAAGACACCAGTGTCCTCCTCTGTCCTCTGAATTTGTGTGCACTGGCATGTACACCCATACAACACCTGTACACAATAAGGAATTGCAAACAAATGGCAAGTTAATCCAAACCTGTTACAGTGTGAAAATATTTCTTCCATGAAGGATAGATAGCAACAGGATGAGAACTGTAACTAAACAGAATGTTTGTTTATAAGTCTATAGAAAACAGAGGAATATTCAACTCCATTTCCCCCGTCCTTTGGCTTTGGTTTAGGAATATGAAAATTGGTATTGAAAGAAAATGGAAATCCCCCAATCACACCAGAAAGTAAATGGAATTCTTTGCATAATGCTCTCAAATTTTCAACTGTTACATTATGCTTAAAGACATTGCATCAAATTCTTATAAATTTCCTAAGCATTGACTACTTTAACTGAAGACAACAAGAAAATTAAAACTTGGCACCTACTTCAAGTTCTAAGAGATTAAAAAAATAACTTGGCAATCAGTTTTGTACTTCCTATTACTGTTATTCATATCCCTACTTCAGTCCAATAAATATCCCTCCAGGGAAAAGGTAACAGTAAAGCCAATTTTTGAAAATGTTCTAAGTTTCATAATTTGGTTTATTCACGAGAATAGAAAAATGTTGGTGCTGGGATGTACATGGTGTGGCAAAATTTCTGTCCCCAAATTTCTCAATCATGCTTCCTTGCTACCTTCTTTTATAAGGAGTTCTCCATTTTAAGTTCAAAATAGCAGAGACTTCTTTATTTCCACAGTATATACACATATATGCACACACCCACACACTCACCATATGCACGCACATACATGTGTGTACGCACATATGCCTCACTGCACACACATACATACATGTGTACACACATCGCATACCACATGCATACACATACACACATGTGTATACACACACACAATACATGCACACACATGTGTACACACACATACACATAGGCACAGTGGTATGGAAGTGATGGCATTTGTCTCTCTGCTTCTGAACTTTCAATTCAGGTTCTCCAGAGAAGCACACGCTCCAGAGAAGACATCTGAGAGAATGCTTGAGGATCTAGAATGTGACTCTAGTAGTTTTAAATAGAAACTTGGAATTTTAGAACTGAAGCCTGTCACCAAGATTCACTAAATTAATGCCATGTATGATGGAATACACATGTTATCCTGCGACTTACCCAGAGCCTGAGAAAATAGCAAATATCTGAGGACAGAGATTCCCTCAAATTTACCATTTTATTTCCAATGTCACACGGTATTTGGCCCAAACAATGGGTGTCCATTGAATAAACAAATATGGCCATGTTCAAATATTAAAATTAAAAACAGGGGGATCTGTTGAAAGTCAGTGGCAGAACTAGAGCTAGACTGAATACCATGGTAACATCAGGGCTGTCACCAATGCATCTGGTTCTTCTCTCATCTGGACACAGGGTAGCACAGCTTGGTCTCGAGACTTGCCTCAGGCCAGGAAACAAGACAAGAGTTCTGTGTTGCTCCAGTCCTAGACTTTTAAAAGTCAATGTGTGAGTGTCTGTGTCTTCTCCTACCATGGTGACTAGAAGTAATTACTGATACTGGGTTAACAGAAGGTGGATACAGCCTGGAATTCTGAGCTCCCACATGGGGAACTGCAGCTCTGAAATGATCCCATTGCTTGTGTTGCATGAGAAAGGACCAACATTTTGCTCTGTCAAAAACTGAAATTTCATATTGGTTAGAGCAGCATTTTTTGTGTTTCTTTCTCTATACACATACCTGAATAGCATGACCTGGGATTAAATCCTGCCTTTACCACTCACTGGAGCCTTTGTCCCTGTGCCCGTTTCCTTGTGTCTCCCCCTCACCCTCCATTGCTGCCTCTCTTTCCCTGCTTCCCTCCTCCCTCCTCTGTCCTCCTGTATTCCTCCTCCCTCTTATTCTATCCTTTCCCCTGTCCCTGTCACTCTCCCCCCTGTGTAACACAATTCAAATCTGCCTTAGATGCACTGAGAAAAATTCAAAGTGGAGAAGCAAAGATGAATTTCAAAGATAAGCTCTTATAGTTTTATAATTTAATCAGATCAACATTATCAGAGAGTGTTCTCTGGATTTCCATGAATTTTCAACATAAAATTCAGTGCATTTATTATTTGCAAATTCTTACCAACCTCACAGAAGAATTGAAGTGTGACATATTTATATGATGCTATACTTCAAAATTATAAAACTATGAGAGAAAGTTGGTATTATTTGTATAATGCGTATGTTCACTGGTTCAAATGAAAAAAATCATCTCTAGATGTTCATGGCATAAAAAATTTGGTTGAAATCCAAAGTTTTATTAATCACACATTTTGTACTAAATGTTATTGTCTGTGTCTTAGTTATTCTAGTTATCCAAGGCAAGTTACAAAATGAGATTTGTCTTGTATAGAAGTACACTTTGCACGCAAAGAATTGCAAACTTAATGACATTCAATGATATTTGCTGACTGGATAAAATAAATGAGCAATGTTACTAACTAGAAATAGAAATATTTTTAGAATTATGTGTATTTATATAATAAAAGGAAATTACTATTAGTGATGAAATATTAAAGGTGCTTTTATTTAATTTTAAAAATAAAACTAGATATACACTGTCATTTATCATTTTGTGTTGTTTGAAAGCATGAGGTAGTATGAGAGCAGGGATTTCGTCTGTCAGTTCACATGGATCTGAGTATCTTAGGAGCATGCCTGGCTCACTGTAGCCAGGTAGAACACAGAATAGAAATAACAAGTAGACTCTTGTAAATAAGGAGTTAAAATCAACATTACACTGATAGAGTGTAGAGATAAAGAACCCTTTCAGAGCCAGTTGATGGCAGATGCTCATGATCCCAGCACTTGGGAGGCTGAGGAACCACACTGCAAGTTCAACACCAATCCATGCTCCTTTGTTCTGTCTTAAAAAACAAAAGGCAAAAAAGTGAAAAGATAAAAAGCAAAGGAGAAACAAAAGGAATCCAATTGAAGTAAATGATACTAATAACAGTAATAGTGACCTCTTACTGAGAATTCAAGATGTGCCAATCACTGTCCAGTGGTATTTTTAACTCAACTGAGAACTCCACACATGTAGGCAAGTACAGTAGCACCAAGTTGTAGTCTCAGACCTCAATTCTAGCATTATGAGTTAAATGCATTATCCTTCCTATTTTCCAGATGAGTAATAATTATGTTAGAAAAATTAATTTCCTCAAAGACACAGAACCATGAATTGAAGCAGGGTATGAATGAACATAGTGAAGGATCAGTTTCCAGATGAAAATATGAATACAATGCTATTCTTGATCATATGAGCAATAGAATTTCCTCACTATGATTTGGTTATTGTTACTAGTTTATTTTTGTGTAAATTCATCCGGAACTGAGGGCTGAACAAAGGGCCTGCTACATGCTAGGTAAGTCCCCTAACACTGAACTGCATGCATCCCCAGCCCTCTTTCTACTTTTTATTTTGAGATAGGATCTCACTAAATTGGCCCAGAATGACTTTAAACTCATAAGATCTCCCTACTTGAGCAACCCCAGTATCTAGGATGGCAGGCCTAGCTACCAAGTCCAGCTTCTCCATGCTTAGGACGGCAGGTCCATGCCACCAGGCCCAGCCTCTTCATGCTGTTTAACAAACTAATCCTAAACCGCAAATGAACAGAAGAATTATAAGAAAGAAAAGTAAGGAGATAATTTTCCTATTTGAAAAAAAAAAAGCTTATTCTAACCCATGATTGTTCTTATTCCTTCAGAAGTAAATCAACAATAAAACGTAGAGTCTGAAGCCTGGCATGGTGGCGCATGCCTTTAATTCCAGCACTTGGGAATCAGAGGCAGGTGGATCTCTGTGAGTTCAAGGCCAGGCTGGTCTACAGAGTGAATTCCATCAAGGTCTTGACTCCTTTGTCATTATTATCTCTCCTCCCTCAGTTCAATTGTATTCCAGGAGATTGGCCCATTGCTTAGTTGTGGATTTCTGCATCTGCTTTCATCTGTTTCTGGAAGAGGGTTCTAGCTTCTCTGGGGTTGTGTATTGTAGGCTGGGTATCTTTTGAGTTATGTCTGGTATCCACTTATGAAAGAGTGCATAATATATTTGTCTTTCTGGTTTTGGGTTACCTCACTTAGGATGGTTTTTTCTAGTTCTGTCCATTTGCCTTCGAATTTTAGGATGTCATTGTTTGTTTGTTTTTTACCACTGAGTAGTACTCCATTTTGTAAATATACCACATTTTCCTTATCCATTCTTCAGTTGAGGGACATATAAGCTGTTTCAAAGATCTGGCTATTACAAATAATGTTGCTAAGAACATAGCTGAGCAAATGTCCTTGTGCTGTGAATGTGCCTCCTTTGGGTATATGCCCAACAGTGGTATTGCAGGATCTTGAAGTAGGTTGATCCCTGGTTTTCTGAGAAATCTCCATACTGATTTCCACAGAGGCTGTACAAGTTTGCACTCCCACCAGCAATGGAGGAGTGTTCCCCTTTCTCCACATCCTCTCCAGCATAAGCTATCACTGTTGTTTTTGATCTTAGCCATTCTGATGGATGTCGATGGTTTTGATTTGCATTTCCCTGAGTACTAAGGATGTTGAGCATTTCCTTGTGTCTTTCAGCAGTTTGAGATATCTCTGTTGAGAGTTTTCTGTTTAGATCTGTACCCCATTTTTTAATTGGGTTATTTGGTAGTTTGATTTCTAGTTTCTTGAGTTCTTTGTGTATTTTGGAGATCAGTTCTCTGTCAGATGTGGGGTTGGTGGAGATCTTTTCCCAGTCTGTAGGGAGCCATTTTGTCTTGTTGACCATGTTCATTGCTTTTCAGAAGCTTCTCAGTTTCAAGAGGTCCCATTTATTAGTTGTTGCTCTCAGAGTCTTGCTACTGGTGTTCTATTTAGGAAATGGTCTCCTGTGCCTATGAGTTCAAATATATTTCTCACTTTCTCTTCTATGTGGTTCAGTATGGATGGATTTATATTGAGGTCTTTGATTCATTTGGACTTAAATTTTGTGCATGGAAATAGATATGGATCTATTTGCATTCTTCTACATGTTGACAGCCAGTTATACCAGCACAATTTGTTGAATATATTTTCTTTTTTCCATTTTATATTTTTGGCTTCTTTGTCAAAAATTAGGTGTTCATAGGTGTACGGGTTGCTATCAGGGTCGTCAATTTGATTCCATTGACCCACCTGTCTGTTTTTATGCCAATACTAAGCTGTTTTCATTAATATAGCTCTATAGTAGAGCTTGAAGTCAAGGTTGGTGATGCTCCCCAGATGATTCTTTATTGTACAGGATTGTTTTGGCTATCCTGGATTTTTTTTGTTTTTCCATATGAAGTTGAGTGTTGCTCTTTTAAGGTCTGTGGAGAATTGTGCTGAGATTTTGATGGGGATTGCATTGAATCTGTAGATTACTTTTGGTAGGATTGCCATTTTTACTATGTTGATCCTACCTATCCAAGAACATGGGAAATCTTTCCATTTTCTGATATCTTCTTTAATTTCTTTCTTAAAAGACTTGAAGTTCTTGTCATACCGGTCTTTTGCTTGTTTGGTTAGAGTTATCCCCATGATATTTTATGTTATTTGTAGCTATTGTGAAGGGTGATGTTTCTCTGATTTCCTTCTCAGCCCAAGAGCTACTGAATTTTTTTTTTTTGAGTTAACCTTGTACCTGCTACATTACGGAAGTTGTTTGTCAGTTGTAGGAATTATTTGGTAGAATTTTTTGAGGTCACTTATGTAAACTATCATATCATCAGCAAATAATGAGAGTTTGATTTCTTCTTTTCCAATTTGTATCTGCTTGATCTCCTTTTGTTGCCTTATTGCTCTAGCTAAAATTTTGAGAACTATGTTGAATAGATATTGAGAGAGTGGACAACCTTGTCTTGGTCCTGATTTCAGTGGGATTGCTTTGAGTTTCTCTCCATTTAGTTTGATGTTGGCTGTTGGGTTACTGTATATTGTCTTTATTATTCTTATGTATGTTCCTGTTATCCCTGATCTCTCAGTACTACTTTCATTGTATCCCATAAGTTTGAGAATGTTGTGTGCTCATTTTCATTAAATATTAGGAAGTCTTTTATTTCTTTCTTTATTTCTTCCTTTACCCAGTGGTTGATCATTGTTCAATTTCCATGTGTTTGTGACCTTTCTGCAATTAATGTTGCTGTTGAATTCTTTAAGCTGTGGTGATCTAATAGGGTACAGGTGTTTATTCCAATTTTTTGTATCTGTTGAGGTTTGCTTTGTTTTGGAACTAGTTTTAATAGTTGAAGACAAGGTACTTAAAATATTATCCACATGAAAGTATGTTAAGAAAGCACAACTATTATAAAATTTTAATGGTATGAAACAATATCGGTAAGTGCCATAGTTCAAGTTACAAGATTGCCTTATAGGAAAAGTACTAATAGAGGATTTCCTGTTAAAAGAATCAGGGAGACCTGGGCAAGTACCTGACTGTAAAGCACCTGCCTCACAAGAGAGGACCGGCATTTGGATTCCAAGAATCTACATAAACAGTTGGACAAAATAGCACATACTTGTAATCCCAGGGATGGAAAACTGGAAGACAAGACTGATGAGTCCCTGGAGCTTTCTGGCCAGCTAGCTTAGCCTCCTTGGTGATGTTCCAGGCCAATGAGAGACTCTGTCTCAAAGAAAAAGTGGGAGGTCTCCATCCTAGTTTGCTTCCTCTTATTGTGATAAAGAACAAGGCCAAAAGCACCTTGGGTAGGAAAGGATTTGTTGGGTTTACATGTCCCAGTCACAGTGCACCATTGAGGAAGCCAAGGCGGGAACTCAGGGCAGAAACCGGAAAACAGGAACTGAAGCAGAGGCCATGGAAGAATGCTGCTGCCTCTGTTGTGACTGCCTTGCTCCCTATAATTTTCTTACCCTTCTTCCTTCCTCCCTCCCTCCCTCCCTTCACTTATTTATCTTTTTAAAAAAATATATATTTTTTTAATTTTTTGGAAATCTCATATAATATATTGTGACTTATTTTCCCCCTCCCTCAATACCTCTCACATCCACCACCCACACACCAAACTTCTTTCTCTCTCTTAAAAAAAATAAAAGCAAAACAACCCAGGACCTCCTGCCCAGGGACGGCAACACCCTCAATGGGCTCCCACCAAGAAGGTGCCCCACAGACTTTCATATAGGTCAATTTGATGGAGGCTTTTTCTCAGTTGAGAATTCCTCTTCCAGATGACTCTAGCTTGTATCAAGTTGATAAAGTCTAACCAGCATTGTGCCCAAGGAATAACACCTGAGGTTGTCTTATATATGAATACACATACAAGGAAATATACACAAGTGCTAACTCTGATTAATGGAGAAGCCTTCACTGACCACTCAGCATGTGCTCTTTTTGTCCAAAATTGGCATTATTTTTTTAACTTTTATTTATTTATTTATTTAGATAGATAGATAAAGATATAGATACAGATACACACTTGCACACACAGTTGGTATACAGCAGATATTCAACAACAAAAAACAGTTTTAACCGACCCTGTGAACTTACAGGCATTCTTATTATTATATTCTTCCTAAATAGAACTATTTCCTTCTTCCCTTTTTCTTGTTAAACCCTAACTTTATTTCTTTAGAATTTATTCTTATTATGTGTCTGTATGTATGTATGCTATGTGTGAGGCTTCCAATGGAGGCCAGAAGAGGGCATTGGCTACATTGGAGCTTGAGTTACAGGCTGACATGGGTCCTGAAAATCAAAACCTGGTCCTCTGGAAATGCCAAGAGTTCTCTTAACCACCAAACCATTTCTCCAGTTTCCTATCTCTGCATTTTAGCCCATTGTCCTTCCAAATATCTCCCTTCCTGACCAGAGTGTATCAAATATTTGCACCTGAATAAGCTTTTGAATCCTGTTCTCTCCAGCCTCTTGCCCCCCTGTGGTTTATCCCTTGGTCACTGGATGAACACCTTTCCACGGCTTCTCTGAGTGAACTCTTAGTTACATCTTTTTTTTAATCCCTTTAACCTTACCTCTGTTGTTTTGATACTGCCCTCCTGTTCACCTGGTTATGTGTTCATGAACTTGGGTCCCTTCTTTACATCTAGGCTTCTCAGATCTCAAACTCCACTCCCACCTAGTTGCTCTGAAAGGGAGATTTGGCATCTTAGCCTGCATCTGACACTGTCTCACATCGCCTTCCCTAGAAGCCAACTTTCTAGTACCCTCATTAGTTTGCCTTACCAACATACTCTTAAATTTCACAGAAGGCTCTGAATGTTGCATCCTGTGCATAAGTTCACTACTTACTTAGCTGGGCATTTGTCTGTTCAAGCACACTGACACCATCATTTGAAACACTACATCTAAGTCTTTGGGAGCATCCAAAGGTCTCATTTTGTTCCACCCAGAATTGAAGCTTCGCTTTTATTTATGCTTCAACTCTCTGACCAATTACCCTGGGAACTGTCAGGTGTGTTGGGATGCAATGTGGACTGAAAACAAATCTCCAAAGACACATTTTTTAGAAATTTTACTTCAGCAGCAAATGTCATTTAAATATTTTTGTTTCCATAGTGGGCATAGTTTTGGAGACCTCATTTCCATAGCATATGGGATTTCCCCATGCCTTGGGAACTGGGTCATGTGTATCAATAAATATGCCATGTCTCTCAATTTCTGGCCTGTTAGAAATCCCCCAGCTGTCTGGTCCTCTGATAAGCAGAGCTCTGCTCCCCACAAAGGGATGGACAGCACAAGCATGTATAGAGTTATTAGCAATACTCTTAGGTGATCCATGGAGACCATCATTTCTTCAATAAATCCATTGTTCTTCCTTCCTCTTTATAAAATTATTTTAAATAAACTCTACCTATGTTAGTAGTTTTTCTTTAAGCAAATTTTAATGTTTGCCTGTATAGAGCAGTAGAACTTAAGATTTTTCTATACTTTTTGTTTTCTTTGAGATAGGATCTCATGTAGCTCAGGCTAGCTTCAAACCTGTTTAGCTGCAGCTGTCCTTGAATTTCTGGTGCTCCTGCCTCGATATCCCACATGCTGAGATTACAAGTGTGTGCCAACATGCCTTAATAGTTTTCTTTGACCACAAGAGAAACTCACCTTTAGATAAAATGTATAAACTGCTAACCTCTGAGCAGATGTCAGATAAGCCTCCCTGACTAAGAGAATGATTTGCAAAGGCCCTGAAATGAAAAACCAAAACAATGAGGAGATGGAGAGGAGAAAAAGAAGGACAGGTAAGAGGAGAGAGGGGAGGAAAGAGAGAGAAGGGAAGCCCTTGGTGTATTAGAGCATTCTCCTCCAAACAACAAACAACCACAAAAACAAAACTGTGAGCACACTTTCAGTGTGTTACTTGTGAATATGCACATGTTGTGGATGTGTGCTTTTCACATAGTATTCTTTTCTTATAAAACGTACTCTAAATATTTTTAAGATTTATTTATTATGTATACAGTGTTCTGCCTGCATGTATCCCTGCAGGCCAGAGGAGGGCACCAGATCTCATTAGAGATGGTTGTGAGCCACCATGTGGTTGCTGGGAATTGATCTCAGGAGCTCTGGAAAATCAGCTACTGTTCTTAACCACTGAACCATCTCTCCAGCCCCATTTTTTTTTTTATCACACTCTTTTAGAGGAGAGAGCATGTGTCATGCGACACTTGGGAAAGTCAGAGGACAATTCTCAAAAGTTGGTTTTCTCTTCTGCCATGTGGATCCCAAGGATTGAACTCAGTTTATAAGACTCGGCGGAAAGTTCCTTTACCCATTGAGCCAACTTATCAACCCTGAAAAGAAAAATGTAAAGATAAGAATTTTCAAAAGGAAAAGTGCTCAATGTCTTTAACTATCAGAAAAATGAGAATCAAAACTAAAAAGGAATATCTTCTCACCTGGGCTCAAAGATGAAAGTTAACAAATTCTGAATAGGAAATGGAGAAAATGGAACTCCTAGAGACTGTTGTGGGGATGCAGGTTACTGCTGCTATGGAAAAGCGTAATGAAAGCTGCTTTAGAAGCTAAAACTAGATTTCCCAGAAGATCCCACTATCTTATGTCTGGGTATCTAACCAAAGGAAATAGTGTCTTGCCTACCTAGAGGTGTCTGTCCTGTGTTTGTAGCTGCATTTTCACAATATTCAGCTAGTAAAATCACAAAAAGGGGTGTGAATAAGCATGTGAAGAAGCTAAGCCAGGGAACTCATCCAGTGACTAAGGAATAAGGAAAGACAAGGGCTACAACTAGGAACTGTTAATGCAAAGATGGGAGGAGAAAGACCACCAACCCAATCATCATGGCCAAATTAGTTAAAGCAAGCAATTAATTAGAGAAAGCTGTTTTATCCAATGTACATGGGCTTCCTTCCCCTAAATTGGGGTTTGAGAGATCAGCATTGGAATGAAGAAGACAAGGTTTTTATAGCTTATGGGTAGGGACATTTCAAATGAAGAATTTGGCAGGCTTACAGAAACAGAACATAAGCGTAACAAGTTAGTCATAATCTTCTCCTGAAACAAAGACATGATTGCAAGGTGGTCATAAACAAGTAGTCATAACAATAGGTGTTCATAAAACCCTTTTGAAAAAAATGGTCAGGTTACAAGATGGTTATTTGACACACAGGCATGGTTGTTGTTTCCTGGAACCAGCAGTACAGATCATTTGTAGTTAAGGTTATAGGTGAGTTCTAGCCCAATCCTTGAGAAACAGATATTTAATCATAAACAGGAGTGAACCTATTTTATCTTTACTATTAGATGGCTTTTAAGTCATGAAGGCAAACTGGGTCATCAAAACTCAAGGAGAAAATGAAGAAAATGTGTGTGGGGGTGTGCAGGCACCTGTATGCACATGTGTGCATATCACTCAGCCACAGAAGAAAATCCCAGAAGAATGCAGTGGGGCTGATGGACACTGAAGAGCAACTATTTGGATCTGAGATAGTAGTTTGTCCAGCTATTATCAGACATAAGAGAGATTTATTTTTGAGATGATCAAGGGTAAAGATACAGCCCAAAACTGAAAGCTCAAACTATTAAAAATGAAGTATTTTCTTACATGCAAGTCAATTTGGGAAGTGCATATACGGTCTTTAGATCCAGGGTGGGGATCCGTTATTTTCTGATTGATAATATATGAGATATGTACTATGTTCCTCTTCACAAGTATCCTTTGCTTCTCCTCCCAGGCTCAGAAAATACTCTGCAGTTGACTTTGGTAGCAACCACAAAAGCATTTATGAAACTGGTCAAGATTAACAAAGATAGGCCTTGGAGAGGCAAGGTAGATGAAGCTAACTTACCACAATATGTTCTCACCAGACTTGCAAAGTCATAGTGAAAGAGCCATAGCTTAACACAAGATAAGTTTTACCATGGTGTATATAGCATTAATAACTCTCCATAACCACGGCCATATATTCATTCATCTTCAATTAACATGACTGATATAGGAAGAGAGGTCTGAGGGTGAGGGACCCTTGAATGGAGCAATGCAGCCCTCAGACACTTCTACACGCATGTCTGATATGAATGCCTTGGGACCACTGAGTTTGGAAGCCCAGCCAGATTCTGAATCTTGCCTCCCTAAATACTATCCTTACCTTCAGCTGGAAGCATTCTTTTCTCTTAACAGCTGTCCTTCATGGCCCCTATTTAAACAATCCTGTCCCCATGGCCCATTATGCTAACTAATTACATATGATTTTGTAGCCACAATGAACCTAACTAAATGACAATCTATTCGCCATCCAAAAACAGATTTCTTTAATTGTTAAACACTCATCTGTTGTTTTACCATCTTGTTTTTGAATACTGGATTCCCTTAGAAAACCATTATCCTTACACTACTCTAATAAAATATACTATCATTTCTCTCTACCTACTGTCCACATATACTTTACTTATCCTGGACATTTGTTTTAAATTATTATTTTTAAGTTAGCATAGAAGTGTTTTCTCTGTTGGCTGATATTTGGGTCTATCATCGTATCATATTTCTTCCATGTTTCTCAAGCCAGACTGATAATGAAGCATGTCGATTTTACTACTGTCGTGAACATTCCTTCACAGGCAGCCAGATGTTCTGCATCAGTCAAGGGATTTTTTTTTAACTTTCACAAATACTTAACAAAATAACTCTATTCCTAGGGGAACTGAGGTATGCAGTCCCTATGAAATGTCTGTTCTAATCCAATGGAGGCTTGCACTGTTTTCTAAGTGATCAGTGCAAGCATAAAGTTCCGCTATGAGAGCAGAGGGAATCTCCCCACTGCTCTCATGAGTAGCATATAAGTTCCTGCAAACACTAGCACGAACCTGTTTTTATGAAACATCATAGTGTGGTGACTAAAAATATAGCACCAGAGCTTGACTCCTGTTCCTTCCATGTACGTTTCTGCTCATTTATTGCCCGGTGCCTTGACTTCTTTACATGCAAAGTGCAGAAAACCACAGGGACGTTATAGATCTAGGAAACAATGTGTACAAAATCCTTTGGAAGTGAGTGGCAGATAGTCAGAGCTCAGTAAATGGTAGGGAATGCTATGTTATTACAACTCCCCTGTAAGCCTCCTCCAAACAAAATGATCCCCCTCGGCATGTCCCATGTCAGTAAAGCACTCAACATACCGCAATCACTGCATTTTAATGTCTCTTTGACTCTCATAACTGGTGGGATGGACATCCTCCCATTCATGTCTGCATTCCTCAATACCCACTATGGCTATATATTCTTAATCATAACAAAAGTTTCACCATTTGGAAATGAGGTTTTATTTTCACAAATAACCTAAAATTTATCTGGGCCCAGATGCATTATGAAAGGAAACTGCTCAATTTGAACACATCTCAGTAAAAGCCTTACAAACTAAACCACAGACTTGGAAAAGTGCTTGAACCTGCGTTCAATTCTCAGAACCCATGTTTCTTAAAAAATGAGCATGATAGCATAGACTGGTGATCTCAGCATTGGGAGAGCAAAGGCAGATTGATTCATGAGGCACCCTGGCCAACCAGCCTCGCCTACTTAGAGAATTCTGGGCCAGTGAGAAATCTAGTCTCCAAGTAAAGGTACACAGCACCTGAGAAACAACACCCCAGATTGTCCTCTGAACTCTTCCTGCTCCCACAGGTACAACTACACCCACACACAAAAACATTCGCACACATTCATGCACGCACACACAAAGCAAACAAGACTTCATGGAAGCAATGAAATGTGTTTCTTATGTTCTCTTATTCTATGATAAAAAGAAATACTCTGAGAGCAATTCTAAGACAATCCTCAAAAGGTTTTGAGGTAAGGCTGGAAGAATTTGATGTGTTTTTTAGACCCTGTGCTCCTAGATATGAATAGTCACTCAGGTTTAGCATTCATTTCAGCATATAAATTCTAGTTTGTCCCTGAAAGGTCAGACCAATCAATCTATGTCTCTGGCAGAAAGCACAAGGAAAGAGAACAATCAGTCAGTGGCACTTGCTTTTAATGTTAGAATCCTGAGTCGCCTATGAATTGGCACACATGTGGATCTAAGAATATATTGCTCCTTCCCCTTAGCAATTACATGAATACAGAGTGATCTCTGTTTTATTTGAATTCAGGAAATAAATACTTTTCAGAATCTAATTATTTTCAGTACATTTTGACTTTTATATTCTATATAATCTGATGTTTTTAATTGAGTAACAGTCTAAAAGGAAGGGGACCTGTTTTAAAGGAGAATAAAAACTTCCATGCTGAATGATGGTCCATGGAATCACCTAATGCCTCACATAGATAGGATCTGGTGACTCCTGTCAAAAACAGTGTTCATCGTAGTGAACCAAAGGTCTCATGCTCACATAGCTGCCTCCTCCCTGGAGCTGAGGATAGCATTAGCTCACCACACAACCCAGCACTGATGTCCCTGAGTACTTCCTGTGCTTAGGGAGCTACTTCAAATGTCAGGTCAAGGCTAGACAGAGCTGGAGCTCAGTTGGTAGAATACCTGCCTAGCATGCAGGAGACCCTGCTTTAGTCCCCAGTACCATGTAAAGCAGCAGACATGGTGTTGTTCTCCTTAACTCCAGCACTCTGGAGATGGCAACCGGAGGATCAGAAGTTTAAGGTCATCCTTGGCTACCTAAGACGTTCAAGAGCAGCCTGGGATCCAAAACAAAAACAAAAAAATCAGCTATACCAGTTCCGGGAGCTTCTGCAAATTTTGCAAATGGTACTCTTGTTAGGGTGAAGCTGTGCCACTGCATCTCTGCTAGGTGTGGTGGTTTGAATGAGATAGCCCCATAGGCTCATATGTCCCCAGTTGAAGGAACTGTTTGGGCAGGATTAGAGGGTGTGGTCTTGTTGAAGGAGATTTGTCACTGGGCATGGGCTTTGAGGTTTCAAAAGCCCAGGCTATTTCCAGTTAGCTCTTTGTCTTTTACTTTCAGATTCTGATGTAAGTTCTCAGCTACCCTGCAGTGCCCTGCCTGCCTGCTGTCATGCTCTCTGCCATGCTCCTATAACCCTCCAGGGTGTTTGAAATGTTTTCTTTTATAAGTTGCCTATGTTGTGATGTCTTATCACAGCTATACAAAAGAATCCAAGATATCAAGTGATCCTGATAATTATAGGTCATGAGGTCTTCCAAAACACCAACGTGGAGGTAAAGGCTGTAGTAACCCAGCTGACAGGACTCCTGTATCCACCACCCATGTGCTAATGTGCTGGGCAAATGGTTTCCCCAAACTGCAGCTCATTTTATTCAATCTAGAAATGGGCCCTTCCCTCACAGGCTTCTTAGGACCATGTAGTGAGCCCACCGAGTCTCTTAAAAACTGATCGGATGTCCTGGCATGGAGCAGGACTCTGTACACAGCAGTGGTAAACCCATCTCATCACAGACCTTGAGACTGTCTTTAAAATCAACTGCTTTATCATCTCTTTTCTAATTTAAATACCTTTGTGGCCTCGTCTAGATTTTTTTTTCAGTTTTCACCGCCTTAGTAAGAGCTGAATTCTCTGATCTGTGTCCCATCAGAAGCTGCTCCTTCACTGCCATCCTATGTGGGTGTCTAATTATTCCCTAAATGGACACACCTCGTTGCACGCTTTCAAGTCGGTATCTCATTAGAGTGCTAATTGGCTCATCTTGTTATTCCCATCCTTTCACCGGATTCGCTTTTCTCAGCGCCTCCTTTCAGTCCTCGCGTCTCTCTATGCCCATTTCTTTCTTCTTGGTATTAAACCTTTCCTTTTATGCCTGTTGTCATCCCTCCCTTTCCACGCAGCTCATTACACCCCTCCATCTGCGAACTTCATTATCCCATCCCACTTTTACCTCATTACCTCCTCAGCATGCGCATGTGATCAGCCCCGCCACTCACTCACAGCACCGGATTCCTTCCCTCTGCTTCTCATCATGGGTTGCCATTCCCACCCTCCCCATTTAAAGCTCCCATTTACAAATCACATCATGCCCCCATGCCTTTATCATTACCCTCATCCATTTATGCATCTCATTACATCATTACCGATGTGTATCTCTGTGTGCATTTCTATTTCTCTGCCTCATTATGGCCCCGTCAAGCATGTGCGTGTCATTACTGCCCCTTGAAACAGTCGTGTTGCCTCACATCCTTCTATGTCGGCACCCCATTACATCCACTGCTCCCAGATTTGACAACCAGCTAACAAAAACAGGCAGATAAGTATGTCTTGCTTTTAGAAAATTAAATATGTTCCTCAGGCACCTAACATCGGTGTTTCTGATACAAGTCATTCATTTCAGAAAAATTTGCATATACTTATTTAGTTCAAAGATCCAAAGGATTATATTTTATAGTGAAAAGAGGCTTAGCTTCATTTTAAATGCCATTTTTACTACTTTTATTATTTCTCTACAGTTTTCGAAGTAGTGTAATTACCCATGAAGGCTGTGGCAGCTCCTCCCCGAAGTTCAGGGGTCACAGTATTTTGCAATTGGAGCAGCCCATTGGAAGCCTAGAAGAAGTGAGCATGTTTTCCCCAGAATGCTAGTGAGCTCTGGTCCTCTTGCTCCAAGCCTGTCCTTTATACTGTAGCATGTCATGTGCATTTCCCCAAAAGCCCTATGTGAAGTAATCCCTGTGTCATTCAATATGCGCATACATCATACACACATCATCATCATCATCATAATAATAATAATAATAATGCTTCAAGTATATTTATGAATGTAGATCACCTCACTTTAGCATCCATATAAGCTCCCGTTGTGTAAATAGACAAGTATGCTGAATCCACTTCTCACACACAGAGTAGTTTTCCTGCCAACGGCATCTACCTCAATCTCTGTTACTTCACTTATGCTTAACTCTGAGCTTCGTCTGTTGAATGACTAAATGAAGACATTTTAAATTCCAGCAGCACGGATATGATACCTTCTGTCTAAGGCACATGGGGCCCTTTCTCTTCTTATTGCATCCCAGTTCAGAATGTTCCTGCCTCTGCATAGCCAGTATCCTCTTTGATCTGATCTGCACTTGGGCTCAACACACACAAGCCTCCACACACGCCTCTCTGTGACATTCCTCTTTCCATGAACATGGACTCAGCCTGCCCACTGCGGCCACTCTGCTTCCATCATGATGCGGCTTTCCTTGGACATGCAGAAAAGAGACTCCTTGCCTTCCATGTACTGTGCCACTTGTGGGCTGTGCTTGAAACATCTCTTGCAGAAAGTCTGGAAGGTCTGAGGAGTGTTCCCCGTGTTTGTAGGGGGCAGGGGCTATCAGCACTGAAAACAAGTTGGGTTTTATTTTGGGGGTGGGGCTATCAGCACTGAAAACGAGTTGGGTTTTATTTTGTTTTTAAGGTCTCTCTCTCTCTCTTTCTCTCTCTTTCTCTCTCTCTCTCTCTCTCTCTCTCTCTCTCTCTCTCTCTCTCTCTCTCTCTCGTGTGTGTGTGTGTGTGTGTGTGTGTGTGTGTGTGTGTGTGTGTGTGTGTGTGTGTTTATGAAAGCATACCAGGACTGTGCAGGTGCCAGTGGAGGCCAGAAGAGAACGGCCATTATGAATCCTGAGAACCACCTCTGATCCTCTGGAAGAGCAGCAAGTGCTCTTTACTGCCGACCCATCTAGCCTGCCTACTAGAACCAGTTTTATCTCCCTTTTTACTACTTTAAGCAGTTAACACAGCAACAAAATAATTCTTTTTTTTTTATTTTGTCTTGTTTTGATTTTTGAGACAGGATTTCTCTCTGTAGACTTTTGCTTCTCTGGAACTTGCTCTGTAGACCAGGCTGGCCTCGAACTCAGTGATCTACCTACCTCTGCCTCCCAACTGCTGGGATTAAAGGTGTGTGCCATCTCTGCCCAGCAACAAAATAATTCTTAAAGCTAGATGCTACTCAAATGTTGACATGCATTGGCATATTAAAATAAATGGCTCCTAAAAATGGTTGCCCTGATTCCCAGAACCTGGAACACCTCTCCATCAAGAGGCAATCACGAAGGAGAACAAAATGTTCTCTATAGAAGTGTGAATGGCTTTTAAGAAGCAACCACTTAAGAAGTCATTGCAGACTGTTGCAAGCATCAGATACAATCAAGCCCTGTGCATTGATAGTTCCCCAAAGCCTATTTAGACACAAGAAAACCTTACACTCTAATTTTCCCAGAGAACTCTGAACCTAGAAAGGTTTCCCAGTATGAGGTGGAAAAAGAAACCCTGCTGTTCGGCCAGTGGAAATGTGAACTTGAAGGTCATTCAGGAAAACACACCAGCAGAACCCAAAGACATTGAGGATATGCATGATACAAAATGTTTAATATCTCATGAAACCAAGTTTCTAGGGTTGAGCAGATTATTATTTTCTGAGAGCAAATAGCCTTGCCAGTTCCCTTTGGCTTCTGTTGTTAGTTCTGAGGCAACACAATGAGAACCAGATGTCATTTAACACATTATCGGGCCTGAACTTCAGGCCAAGAACCCTGCAAAGATGAGTCTGATCATTTATGTCGTGGGGGCAGCATCCTCCTCCTCACTTTCTGAAAAGAGGGAAGAAAGAAGCCATGCTCCTTGGGAAGAGGCCTGGGTTTCTACTTTTGCCCTTTGGAAAGATGAGACCAAAGTCTCCACCAGACACCCACACAGACATGGACTTCCCCAGAATCTTTGATCTCATCCCCACACTGAATTGTAAATACTTTTAAGAAAATAAATCTCTCTAGATGATATCTCACTTTCTAGTCAGCCATGAATTAGGTCCCACCATTCACTAAAGATTTCTCAGAAGCCCTAACTCTGCAGAACCATTCATACAAAACACACACACAAACACACAAATCTCAACAGTCCAACATGAACACCTTATGACCCATGAATTTCATTCTGGGGAAATTGTCCCAGAACCATCCCTGCTCAGACCACAAAGAGACAGGTGAGGATATTATTTGTTTGGTGTTTCATGTGAATACAAAGGTTATATATCCCTTGGTACCCATTACCAAGGAAATTGTTAGAAATGTGGCTAGTGCGCATGATACTATGAAGAGTGGTACTTGCTTGTGTATGTGTGTATGCGTATGCACGTACATACATGTTTGTGCATGTAAAGGGTACGTACATCCACCCATGCTTACACATATGGACAATCCACTATCCTCCACCACTCTCCACATTATTATTATTATTATTATTATTATTATTATTATTATTATCACTATTATCATCGCTACTATTATTATTTGGATACAGGATGTCTCACTGATCCTGGCTCTCACTGTTTCAGCTAGAAAGGTTTGCCAGAGATCATCCTAGGTCTACTTGTCTCTGTTCCAACTCTTCAGCACTGGGTTAACAGAATGCAGCATTTTGCTGGCTTTTACATGAGTTCTTAGGATCCACACTCAGCTCCTCATACTCTACCCACCAAGCCCTCATAGACAGATCTTCAGTGGAACAAACAGAACGAAGTCTACAGTATAATACCAGTTGTAAAAACAAAAATACTACTAAACATTGATATATATTTTTAAAGAATGGATATTGGTCCCAGGATAGAAATCAAAGGGGAAATATTTATATAAATAAACCTCATTTCACGACGACTTGACTTAAAGTCACTCAAACTTTTGGTGATATGAGAGTTTAACCAAATGCACTGAGTTCACACATATTCTTAGGAAAGCACATTGGGGGTGTGCACGTTCCTGAGCATGCTCAGTTTAAGGGCACAGTTAAAGGATAGGTGGCAAACACATTATTGAGCATGCTTAGCTCAAGGTCATGCACACATGGTCAAAAATTAAAAAGCTGCTCAGCAACACTTGGATCGTGCTCAACTGCATCAGAAAGATGGAGGACTGGAATGCTCTGAGCATGCTGAGTTTCCTCCCAAATTTTAGCTGAGATTTAAAAGAAAAAATACAGGAATATTTTAAAGGTGTGTTCATTATGAGTTCCTGCCTTGCTTGGCATCATAAAACTAATATGCCTTGAAGAGAAATTGTAATTCAGTTTCTGAATTTGAGGTGATCTGTGGAAAGACACTCTCTTGTGCTGCTCAGCAACTGTCAGTCAGCCAGATGACATCAGGGTAAATAGCAGCCAGCTGTGCACTGTGGTAGTCACATGACTTTCCTGGGGAGAGGTGAACAAACATGTACACACCCCAGGTACAACGCCAACACACTAAAGAACTCCATCCAAGTGCAGCAAGTGGAACCAGTGAATATATTGGGTTTATATAAAAGAACATGGGTCTAACGTTACTTAAAGGAGCATGTGTGACCACTAATCAGCTGCATTACCAGAAAGTCCTACCCATCACACAGGCCATGACCTCCATAAAGTCCTACCCATCACACAGGCCATGACCTTCATAAAGTCCTACCCAATCTCACTGGCAATGACCTCCATAAAGCTTCATGGAGTCCCCTTTCAGTTAATCTTCCATCTCTCTATATTTTAGTACTTCTTGAGACTCGTAGCTGTGGCAGGATTGTATGTAGTTGGGGACTGAGGAAGACCACCAGAGTGGGGGAATGGGTGACTAGAATCTCAGGTGAAGGTTTTGTGAAGATAATCATTACTGCTCTGATTTCAAGATGGTAATGGCTGTGTCATATCTAGAGGATGGAAAATTCCACAGCACTAAAACTATGATGTTCAGCAGGTGTCCTCCTTGATGCATGCAAGGAGTCTCAGGTTGTATTGGCCTGAGACCATGTCATGAGAAAATGTCTTAACTGTTGACTGATGTGGGAAAGCCTAGCCAACTATGGGTGGTGCCACCCCTGAGCAGGTGGTCCAAGTTTGTATAAGAAATCTGGCTTAGCATGAACCAGGGTGAACAAGGCAGCATTCCTCCATGGTGTCTACTTCAGTTCCTACCTTCAGGTTCCTGGTCTGACTTCCCTTGTGATGGACTGTTGTCTGGAAGTATAAGCTAAATAAACCCTTTCCTCCTTGAGTTGCTTTTGGTCATAATGTTTGTCACAGCAACAGAAACCTAACTGGGATGGTAGAGTGGATGTATTAAATGCACTTGAACATTTTAATTATGATGAGTTTATTTATACCCATATCATAAGAAGTATCTGAATCAGTAGAAAGAGGGAACCAGTCTCAGGGAAAGGGTGGTATCAGGGACAAAAGGAAGTAAGAGAAGAACTTTGCCCCCTGCAGAGTAACACCTGTGGCTGAGTAATGTGGTCCCCTCATCTTCTTACCAAAGGAGGGAAAAGCAGGTGCCTTCAAAAAGGCCTGTCTGTGCCACACGGTAGATGCTCAACACATACTTGGTAAATGCTGGTGACAGCTATCAATTAGAGGAGTAGAATAGAAATTCTTTGGTTTTCAACACAAAAAGAGAACATAAAATGCTGGCCATAATTTCTAAAAATCTAATACTTTACTGCTGACACCAAAATAACCATGTCAAAGCTCTCTTGGTGTTTTGCTGGTTTTAACAATACAGAATTTAAAATAATTTTGATTTATGAAGAAGTGATATGTGGAGCTGGGGATGTGTCTCCACTGGCAGAGGACTCGCCTAGCTTGCACAAAGTTCTGGGTTCCACTCGCAGCGCCATATAAAACCTAGACATAATGGCACACATCTGTAATCCCAGCACCTGGAAGACAGAGACATAAACATCAGAGGTTCCAGATGCTCCTCAGCAATATAACAAGTTCAAGGCCAGCCTAGGACACATAAGAAAAAAAAAAAAAACACGTTTATCAAGTACAGATGAAGCCTGTGTAACCTGACCCAAATTGCTACCTTCATTTTCCACTTGGTCCCATACTCTTCTGTGACCTTTTCCATAAACTTTGTTGTTTAAAATCTTACGTTATTAACCTACATTATCTAGTCAAATTCTTTTTTGCCTTATCTTTAGGTGGATGTGAAGATTTGTCTTCTGAACTAAACCAAATATTATACCATCATTTTTAATTTTAAATTTTTTATTTATTTTACATATCAACCACAGTTTCCCCTGCCTCCTCTCTTCCTGTTCCCTACTTTGCCTCCTTTCTACCCCTCCCCATCCACTCCTCAGAAACAGGCAGGACTCCCATTGGGAGTCAACAAAGCCTGGCATATCAAATTGAGGCAGGACCAATCTCCTCCCCCTGCATCATATTATACCATCTTGATTAGTTCTTGCATAAAGATGTTCTCCAGAACCCTCTCTACCATGAACCAAATGTGGGAGTTCTAATCTTGCCACAGCCAGGGTCACAACTGCCCTCATCTGCCCTCATCTGTCTGTGGTCTCTGTTGACAGTGGGAAGCCTGCCGAAGGCCCTCATTGGATATGCGCTCCTAGATTCCCCTTATTAATTCAGGCTATAAAAATGAGAGCCAGTGGAGCCTGTCTCGCATGTGGCATACATGTTGAAGACTGAGATACGGAATCCTACCTACGTGTCCAGACTGACTCCATGATGCCACTGCTAAGTGTCTGTCTCCGACCTGGTGTCCTCCTTCTTCCTCAAGCACCAAAACATTTACCAGAGCTGAAACTAGGCCCAGTGATTTGCACAGCTCATCTCACAAGTCAAACGATTGAGAATAAGGATGTGTTCTGATTTTTAAATATGAAAATTGTGCTTTTGTGAACAGACTACATACTTTGTCACATGAAACCAGATACTGTGGGGAAGTATGAGCAGATGTACCAGGAAATTGACGAATTCCTCAAATACCAATTTATAGACACAGGTCAGCCATCTCCACATTTGTTCCCAAAGGTGTAGAATTTTCCAGGCAGTATATACATCAGAAAAACTTGGAAAGTTTGTTGAAAAGCATATGTTCCCAGACCTGACCACAGACTTATGTCAGGCTGCCATGGATGAGAGCTTCATACAATGCTTATAAGAGGTCTCCCAGGATTCCTGATGTTGAATCCAGCTGAGAACTAGTGATTTGGGGCAAAAGCCAGCATGCCACATCAACGAATTCAGACTCCTACACGTCTTCACTTACTGATTTTATTCAAAATACTTGTTAAATAAAATTAATTCCTATGATACTCATAGAGATGTGGGTGTATTGCACTGTAGTGTTTGTATTGGATTGGATTTGCATTGTTGGTTATTAAGCTCAAGGCATTGCACATGCTAGGCAAGTACTCTACCACTGAGCTACATCCTCACCTACCAGGTTAGACATTCAAACAGATGTTCTCTAGATGAATATGGGGTCTTGCAGCTGTTGTCCTAGCCAAGAAGGCAAAATTTCTAGAGCACAAGAGTTTGAAGCCATCCTGGGTAGCACTGCAAGACTCATTTCCTGAAAAACAGGAAAAAGAAATACTTTGTACATCTTTAATGAGTACACTCAAATAAACATGAAAATGGAAAGTCCAAATGTTACTGTTGATATAAATTAGAAATAAGATCTACGTACCTCAATTTATAAAAATAACAACTCATTGAAATATACTAGAGGCAAAGCACTATTCATCGTATTTCCAAAAATGATAAAAGAGCATAAAGGCCAGTCTTCCTGTGAAAGAGCTTTTGTTCAGTGAAGGTTCAAAGCCACATAGTAAGTAGCTCACACAGTAAGCTGCTTACCACACATGGAGGTAAGCAATGTCCTGTCCCACTTCTTGGGACTGCAGAACTATGCTGCCTCCATCCCTTTATCTATAGTCCCCAATGAACCAGCTGCTCTCACACTGTGTTTTATTAATTGCATTCAGCAGCAGTGTTTCTCAGTAGCTGAAAGAATGAAAAGATTAAGTTAGAGGAGGGACATTCTTTAAAGTCTCTTGCTAATCTGTGCACTCAACATAATGTTTCTTCCATTATGCCTGTCCAATGACAGATGAATTGTTGATTATATTCCCTCAGTAAATTGATTTCACAACTGGGACTACATATAATTAGGGTGTGCACCCAGGAAATAATTAAGGCATGGAGTCCTTATTAATGTGCAAGAAGAATAGCGACTTCTTGAATTTTTTTTCAATTCTATTTATTATAAGATACTTGGTTTTCAGGCTAGAAGTCCTAGAACCAGAAGCACACACAGCATACAAGGCGAGCCCGTGTTTTCTTTCTGAACATGGAAAGCCTTGGAACAGAATGTAAATGTGCCAGAAGACAAAGCTCTTCCAGATGTATGCTTCGGCTAATTTCTAGAAAACTCTTCACAGTTCCCTCTCAGTACATAGACCATGGTGTGAGCTCCAAAACCCACTGCACACTTTAAAACAAATACCACATTCACTTATGTACTTAGAGGAGAGCATGACATATAAGTCAAACGCACACATAGAAGTCAGGGGACAACTTGAGGCGTTGGTTATCTTTTTCCACCATGGATTCCAGGAACTGAACTCACGTCACCAAGCTTGGTGGAAAGCCTCTTTACTCAAGTGTCTTTGTCTACTGAGCTACTTGTTGCCCCCTTACTTTCTCTCTCTCTCTGTCTCTCTCTGTCTCTCTCTGTGTGTCTCTCCCTCTCTCTTCCTCTCTCTGTCTCTCATACACACACACACACACACACACACACACACACACACACACAGTTTTATGGACTATAATGAAATAATGTTGTCAATGTCCGCTCATCTTTCCCCGCTGCCTGGTTTGTTTTTCCCTATGTGAATTTACAAGAGACTTCCTTATGGTTTTCCAGATTCTTCATTTCATTAACTACTTTTTTCTAAACTTGGAGACAAACATCTAAACAACTGTTTCACAAGACCATTTTCCCACTAGTGACTTCTTAGCCTTTTTAATTAGGTGACACTTGCTAGAGAAATCCTTTTCAGAACATGTTTACTGGTATTATTATGCAACTCTTTCCTAAGTCCACATACATAAACAATGTGAGCTCATTGTTGCTTGGGTTTTACTGAGACCTGATTTGAAGGGTACCTGGGAGACCGACTTTTCTGAATAAGACCATCTTTCTTTGAGAATAGCCAAAAGACCAGGGTGTTGGCAAAAAAACACTTATTTGTTGTTGGACAAGCACAGTTCTTGATCTCTTGCTACCTACTAAAAGCTACTCATAGTTTCCTCAAGTTTCTTGCTTCTTCAAAGCCAGAAAGCCTTTCTTTGTAGGTGTCAACTAGCAAGATGGATCTTATGCATGTAAGGGTGTGTGTGTGTGTATGTGTGTGTGTGTGTGTGTGTGTGTGTGTTATGAAACTGATATTCTGTCATCTTTGTCATCATCTAAAAAGACCTAGAAGCCTCCAATACTCAAGGGTTATACAAGGATTATACAAAGGTTATACAAGCAGTTCAACACTGAGAAATGAAAATTGTTGGTATGTCATCTGAGGGCCCATCTGCCACAATCCCATCAGAACTGAAATACCCAGAGAGGGATGGAGAATTAGATGTGAACTATTTTATCATTCTTCTGTAGTTTAGATATAGAAAAGGAAGTTTGTAATTTTCTAAACTAATATTCAAAACAAGTTCTCTTGTTTTGAAGAAGAAGAAAGGAGGAGGGAAGGGGAAGGAGATATGGCCATATATCATTTCTGGGGCAAAATTGAGGGCTCAGAAGGGTAAAGGTAAGTTTGAAACAATGACCCAAAGCACATTTAAGAAATACAAATCCCAAAAGTTATCACTGGTAGTCTACACTTGCTTGTTTTGTGACTTTCTTTGGTTTTCCAGATATTTGAAATTACATGTGCTTCATCTGTCTATTTAAAGTCGGCTGTCGCTGCCAACTGCAATAGTTCCTGTAACTACCATCTATCTCCCTCACTCTGATCCCTTTGCATTACACCTCAATCCTCCAAAGGGCTAAACCTGCTCTTGGCTTCAGAATTCAAGCCCTGGGATGCAGCCCACCATCTGTCTTAAACTTCTCCAGTAACTTTTTGCCAAAGCAAGTGTGGATCATGGGCAACAACCTGGGACATTCCTGGTCTCAGAACAGGAAAAATAAAGGAAGCTCTACGTGTTATTTAGGTACTTTGTTTGCTAGTAGTGTTTGTGGGGAATGAGGAATTGATCTCTAATTGTGTGAGAAACAAAGACTGATCTGCATGCCGATGGCCACGGACAGACTTCAGAGACCGTGCAGTTTTGAAACAGATATTTATGAACATCTGCTTTCTCCCCATAAATTTTAATATGGATTTTATTCTTTGAAACATACAAAGCTCCCAGGTGCTTCTTTGGTCTTTATTTTGGGGAACATGCTTTTTTAAAAAGTCTCTTTTTTCCAATAAACACATTCTAAATCATTTTGTTAAAACAACATTCATTCATGAGCATGTGTGTGTGTGTGAGCATGCAGGAACTATTGAAATGCCTCTAATGCTAAGAATGCAAAATACTATATCCAGCGTATTAAGGCTCAAAAATGTCTAATCTGAGACTGTAAAGCATAGTTGTCTTAATAAAGATACTGAAAGGCTTGATCTTTGGTTTTCATCAGAAGGGTTTCTTTAATGCTTGTTTTGTGGCAAGCACTTCCAGAGGCTGGGATTTCAAACATCCAATGCAACAAACAAAATCCCTGTCCTCACTATGCTTATCTTCTGGTGAGCATGAAGGTTCTCTGAGAATAATTCTTAATTGCCTTTATGCTTTTCATATAGCTCTTTGGCAAATAGATTTATACTGGGCCTACAAACCAATGATGCTATTCCACTCCCATGGCTACACTAGACACTCGGGATGCAGCTGTTATTAAAGCAGATTGAGTTCCAGTGTCAAAAGGCTCAGAGTCTAGTATGCTTCTCATCTGTGTCTTCAAATGGAGAAGCAGTTGCTCTGGGGTAGGATCTGCATAACCCATTTCCCGTTCTCTACTCTGGTCCATCTGAAGCCACGAAAACTCCACAAGCATCACTTAGCCTTTCCAGATGCTAAGAGTTATTACTACAAGTAGGAAAGATGAAAGTTCAGGACCACAGGCAAGAACGCGAAGTCATAGCACACCAGTGCTCACACACAAAATACACTGAAGGAGTGCATACAAGCTAAGCTAGCAAGAACACAAGTCCTTCTTGGGAGGACCAACCTCTCAAGAGTGTAGTCCTGCTGCCTGATAACACAGGATACAGGTTATATACATAACCAGAGAACCCCTGGAGTACTGTAGAGAAACTCCTTTTCATTAGGCTAACAGTTTCCCATCTACTTACAGTCTAAAGACCATTTTCTTCTCTGCCTCCAAAAGAAGAGCACATGGGCAGGGTGCCACAGGCCATTTAAAAATGAGCCATCATAGTGTGTCAGATTCCACTCATCTACTCAAAAAACAATTACTGATAAACAATTTCAGAGATGATTTCCCACTAAAATCAACATTGCTGTATTGTGGAATAGAAGACAATATCTTCATATAGATCTAACATAAATCATAAGGCTAAACAGTACTGGAGATGAGGGCAAATGAGCCCATCCCTGTATTTTCCATCACTCTCTAAAAAAGCAACCTTATGAAAATGATATTTGAGGTATAAATAATTAGTTCTTGATTTTAAATGCAACTTAAATATAAAACAATTCAAACAGGCAATGGTGGCGCATGCCTTTAATCCCAGCACTTGGAGGCAGAGGCAGGTGGATCTCTGTGTGTTTGAGGCCAGCCTGGTCTACAAAGTGAGTTCTAGGACAGTCAGAACTACACAGAGAAACACTGTCTCAATAAATAAAACAAACAAATTAGATGGATAGATAGGTAGGTAGATAGATAGATAGATAGATAGATAGATAGATAGATAGATAGATGTAGACGATGGATATAGATAATATAGATACATAGATAGAGCCATTCCTCCAGCAGCATCTCCTTCAACCACAGTGCGATTTATGGAAATTTTGGAGATGCTTCAAATGAAGTAAAATTTTGATCCACTTCAGGTTCTGGTGTCTCTCCCTGAACTCCAAGCCATGGTCCTGAAGCAATGTTCCCTCACTCTACATGGAAGAGTGTGAGCTAAGCACTATTTTCCAAGGCTGACCAAAAGAAGCCCCTTTCAATGCTGTCCTGGTCCCAGCACTGCTAGTTAGCATCAGCCAGTCCAACTCCACATGCCCTTCTTCTGGTGTCAGGAGCTCTGAAGCAGGCTGGCATGCTCATTGTTTTGTACTTTGTGTTCCTGAAACAGGATCTGGACCAGGTGCAGCTCCATCTGGAAGAAGTGAGGTTCTTTGACGTGTTTGGCTTCAGTGAAACAGCAGGGGCATGGCAATGCTTCATGTGCAACAACCCTGAAAAGGCTACTGGTGAGTACCCCCCCTTGTTATGAAGAACCAGCTATGCATCCTCAGATGTACAGGGGTCTGTGGGCCCAGTGGCTTTACTTGGCCTTCTTCTTTGTAAATGCCCCCATTGTTCTAATTTACAGAGTCGTGTCTGATCTCTGCCTCATACTAAGAAAGGCTTCTCACTGGGATGGTTGTGCAAAAAAAGGGGGCAAGATGCTGGAAGGGAGAGAGATACAGAATCAGAAATGAGAGAGAAGAATCTTTGACCAGTTTGTGGTTATCAAGAGAACAAGGTCAGGATGGATTTGTGGTAGAGTGCTTGCAAAGCAAGTGGGAAGTCCTAGGTTCAATCTCCAGTACTTAAGGAGGGAAGAGAGATGGGAGAGAGGGATGAATGAAAGAAGAAAGAGACATTTTACTCTGAAAGTAACTGTTTTACCCAAATGACCCTGAAGTTTGGGGGAAACATTCTGCCCAACTGTGTTCCAGAGCCTCAAAGAGCTGAGGCCACACTAATTGAGGGACTGAGCACCCAGTCCATATTGTCCTGTAGTTATTCCTTATGGTGCTGCTTGATGAATGAATCATATACACTGCTAATTGGCAGCCACCAGTTGTTAACCATTCACCATTCACCATTCCTTGCCTTTTCTGCTGCCAAAGGAATTTAGTCTACCAACCTTTCTAAAAGTAACTGTTAGTGGATCCGAGCACAGCTCCGTGCTAAGCCGGGCAGATGCCTGCTTTCCTTTAGGCAATACAACAATATTGAGGTGAACACTACATTTCCTGCACCTTCTACTCCAATTTGGGGCCTTTATCATCTTAAAGATAACCTATTGTGGTGAGTCTATCCTCCTGTTAACTGCCAAGATGTTAGGGCTGAATAAATTTTTTTAAAAAAGGAAGTGTTTATTTGACCAGAGACAGCGACGTAAGAGCTCACAGAGAGGTAGCAATTAAAATGCATTACCCCACGGAAAAGGTATGGAAGGAAGGAGCTGGCAGCAGAGGATGCCAGCCTTTGTGAGGCACAGATTGTACACTGATTACAGAGTCTGGAATAAGCCCATGCCAGAGTGAACACCTCAGCTTGTAAAAAGTTCATTCAAGCAAATAAGAAATTGGGGAATTGTATGCCTCCATTATAAAACTTTCTAATTAGAGCTTTACCACACATATGCAAAAAGACAGAGTATAAAAGAGATTTCATTTGAGAGCATGGTGAAATACGGTACTTACTTATCTTAGGTGGCTCTAAGAGGGTCTTCAGATTGTTTGCTCCTAGTGAGCTAAGTTCTTAATACAATAAATATGGGGCCAAACTGGCTGAGGCGGGCCTCTGGAAAGGGGCTAGCATTACAAGACGCTCCTTTAATATGTGTTTTCTCAAATTTTCTGCCACACACTTGAAAAGAACATTTTGCACATCACCGTCTTATTTGTTTTTCTCACCATGAAGCACAGACTGGGAACACGGAGCGAGAAATGCTCTAACAAGGCCAAATACTTTATAGCAAAACATATTGAATCAAAATGTTCGGCCCTAAAACCTTCTGTGTGTTTGGATTTCTTTCCTCATTTTCTTGGGCTGCCTGAAAGAGGATCTGAGACAGAGAGGAGTCCTCTTTTAAACTGTTATTTTCACACTCAGAAACTCACGAGTCCCTGTAGAGTTTCTATTTATTGATTTCGTCTTCTTTTTATATAGGCAAATAAATTATATACTTAATCTAAGTGAAAGGTCTAACATCATCCTGCAGCCAAACATATTCTTCAGGGAGAAGGTATTTGCATTCTCGTTGTGCTTAAATTCTAACATGAAAGATGACTAAGACCTACAAATGAGTATCTATCTGGGTCACGGGCATAAACAGTTGGCCTGGTTGCAGCCTGTTTTTCAAACATGCAGTGTGTGCTTTTTGCATGGGCTGAGTGTCTTCTACAAGATGCCTGGAGGCAGAAAAATGGAGACAGTGTAGTCCTTCTGCTTTAGAAGGGATCTGCAGTCCAGTAAGGAACAGAGGCTTCTATGAGAAAATCTTGCACTGGTCTTCAGACCTTCTTTAGCATACAATAAATACTTATTGAATGAGTGAATGTGCTTATGATATCTAAAAATGCCCAAATTACCAGGCATGGTGGCACACACCTTTAATCCCAGCACTCAGGAATCAGAGGCAGGCAGATCTCTGTGAGTTCGAGGTCAACCTGGTCTACAAAAAAGAGTTCCAGGACAGCCAGGGCTACACAAAGAAACCCTGTCTCAAAAAAAAAAAAAAAAAAAACAATAACAAAAAGGACCACTTCAAATATTCCTTGATATTAAAATGTAATGGGACTGGAGAGATGACTCAGAGGTTCAGAACACTGACTGCTCTTCCAGAGGTCTTCAGTTCAATTCCCAGCAACCACATGGTGGCTCACAACCATCTATAATGAGATCTGGTGCCTTCTTCTGGCACATAGGCATACATGCAGGCAGAACACTGTATTCATAATAAATAAATCTTTTTTAAATATTAAAATGTGATGCTTCAAGCCCATGACAATGTGTTAACCATATCAAATACATATTACTATACCCTTCTTAGGGCATTGTGAACCTAGTGAAAGAAGTTTGGTCCTGTTTCCTCCATAAGAGAACTCATCACATAGAAACCAAGCAGCTAGCCTCATACCTGGTGTTTTGCCAAGCTGTGTACTGTGCACAACCCTGAACACCACTTGTGCTTGAATTGGGTCAAATGGCCTGCCATCTGTGAAAGGATGACTCAAAAGAAATAGAGTCAATCTCTAACAGAAAACACTGAACAGGCTGATAACCCCAGCCACAGGGACTAACCAATGATACAGTAATGTTCTCATATAGTCTGTGTTCAGATTTTTTAACCACTATTCAGTCTCCGTAAATGGGTAACAAATCCTAAGGCAATTACACATCAGGAAAGAAATTCAGAAATACAAAATATTTCTTATAATGTTCAAACTAAGGCTCTAGGAGTCCTTCAGAAGTCAACAGTCACCAACTGGCTTGTATTGTCACCTCACATATTTCCCAACCCAGGTAAAATTCTCATCTCTGTCTTCCCATCTCTTTCATCATCACACCGAGGCTCACTGGGGTTTAATATCTAGCACTCAATACCATTAATTTAAAATGAATCAGAAAAAAACTAAATGCTAGAGTTGTAGAGAGGCCCTGAGATCATGACAATTTATCATTCTAACTAATGGGTTGTTGCATGTTGTGCGTGTATTTTTATTCTTTTATTGTCATTATTGACTCTGTTTGACAAAAGAAGAAGAGAAGAAAAAAAAGAAAACACAGATTCAGCAATTTCCTCCAAGTTTACGCATTTATCCACTGGTGGGACTAGCATTTTCTTCAAGACAAGCTAATTTCATAAATTGAAATTTCAACCTCTGGGGCCAGTCCAAATTAAAAACATGTAATTTTAGAAACTTCAATAAAAATCATTCCACAATGTTATAGTGTGTTATAAAGACAAAAGAGGAGTTTAATTGTTTAGATGTGATCTGCCTCTTTGATTTATTTTACAAGAGCGGGAACTTTGATACGGTAATAAGAGAATGATCATTACGTGTAGCCAATGATTACAAGAGAAACTATTTCCAGTCCAATTGCTGATTCAGTTCCAATAGTCATTTTGCAAACATACAAAGCAGATGATTTCAAAATCCCAGAAATATCTCAGAAACCTTCCGAGACCTGTCTGGTGAGATTTACTGCAGATCCCATTACTCCACGTGAATGAGAGAATAGAGGTTAAGCAAGATGATTTAGCTGAACATAGCTGACTTCTGGAAAACCATGCACAGCCTCCTTATCCACTGCCTGTGAGTCTTGGAATTGCAGGGCCTGTGACAGTAAAAGAAGTCAGAGAGCTGTCCTGGGGCTCATCGGGACTTCTAGCCTGCCACATTTCTTAAGGAGGAGAAGTAGGTCATGACTTTCACTCTTGCTGCCTGAAGCACATGGGTTGACCTGGTTCTTGTAACCTACAAAAGGGTGAGAGAAAGAAGGAAGGAACAGCTCAGGATTTTGGCAAGCATGTCCTCTATAAATCCGAGTAATCCCCAATGTAGTCACTGCCTGAGTCATTTGATATTTAGAGTTTGAATGTGGTTGTCAGTAGGAGGTCTCCATGGATTCAAAAAGAAAGTGGAAGAATTCTTTTTGAATAATGTTCTATCGTGAGTCTTCTGTAGAACTGATTTTAAATATTTGCTGGATGAAAGCATGCTGCCCTTTCTATTACACAAACAACTGGAAGGGAGTCTAAATAAAATCAGTGTGGAAATGGCCTCCTTGACGATGAGATTATCTCCAGACACTAAAGACAATGGGGACTATGGTGTGGCTCTCCTTCAGTACATACCATTCTTGTGGTCTAGATGCCTTTCTGTGCCAAATGCCAACACAAGTATGGGCTAAATGACCCTTGAGAACCCAATTCATAGCCCACAAATAGCTTTTGAGTCCACTAATAGTGAACTTTTCCTTTTAGTTTCAATGTCACTTTCATAGAACTTCAAACATAAAGAATCCGCCTTGGACTTATGCAATGGCTGGGGTTGTCTTATATCTTTCCTCTTACCATACATGTTTGGGTGTGGGCTTATCTGATAAATATTACTAGCATCCCCAAAACAGCACAACGCTGTTGTACACAACTTCACAGTTCATATTTACACTGTCAGTGACTGTTGTCTTGTGTCTTGATTACATAAAATTGAACCCAGCTTGTTGTTCACATACTCTGGATTATCAATGATGATATAAACATGTACTCATCAGCCCAGATGATTTATCTTGAAATTCTTTTCCTCGTCCTCTGTCAACTTCTGGTTCTAGGCTGCAGCAGCATCACCACCCACCCACCCCCCACACACCCCTCTCTATTCTAAGGCAGAATAGATTCTCCTTCCCTTTGCTCCTTCTGTCTTCTCCCTACATGTTTGCATTGAATGTGGCATATTGACATCGTACAGTAAAGTGAAAGAGCAACTGTCGCCTAGCACACAGTCATGTTCAATAATCACTGACTAAGACATGGGTGATAAGCAAGTTGTGAACCGTGTCCGTGGCAGCATAGCCATCCTAGAAAATGGATTTGTTTTTGAAATACAAAGGTAAAAAGGTCCCAGGACTTGCAAGACTGAAGAAGGAGGATCATGAGTTGGAGGCTAGCCTGGGTTGGTTACATAGTGAGACTGTCTCAAAAACACAATCTGATGTTTCATTGACTTTTAGATGAACTGCTTTTAGCTGGTATACAAAATAATGGATCTCATCATGACATTGTCAAGCATACACATCATAGTAATTTGCTCATGCTAACTTATCTTACCTCCCATCACTTCCTCTGGCTTCATTGATCTTCCCTCTGCCCCTAATAGTCCTCCTTCTTTGTGTGTGTGTGTGTGTGTGTGTGTGTGTGTGTGTGTGTGTGTTTGCATTTAGGTTTGTTAAAGCTAGACTCTATATGTGACAGAAGATAAGCTATACACTATCTGTTTCCTCCCATTACCCTCTCTTGTTTTCCCTTCTCCTGCACTTTGCATCTCTTCTTCCCCTTCTACTTGTATGTCAAATATATAATGCATATTCACAATTCATAATGATGTATATAAGAGAGAAAATGATGTCCATTTTCCTAAGTCTAACTTATTTCTCTTAACATGACTCTCTTCAGCTCCGTCCACTTTTCTGAGAATGAAATAACTTCCTTCTCCTTTATGTCTGAACAAAACTCCCCTCTGTATAGATACCATATTTCTTCATCCATTCATCAAGATTATCCTGGCTGGTTCCACAGCTGGGTTGTTGGGAGCAGTGCAGTAATGAGCATGGCTGTGTAATATCGCTGAACACGATGACTTAGCTTCCCCTGAATGGGGTAACTGGATCACACAGCTTTACCTGGGGATCTTCTTAATGGTCAGCCTTCCTTTGAGGGATCAGCCCTTAGTACCACTTACAGAAGATAAAAAGAAGCCACTGCAACAACAACACCACACTGAGCAATACAGAGGGTTATACTTAAAACCGATATAAGCCCACTTATGACCACAAGACAGAAAATCGCAAAAATCATGTCAAGAGTGTTGTAAAGACAAAAGTTATATAGGGTAAATGTAGAAATAGAAAATTAATAAGGTAAAAGAAATCAGGCATTAAAGAAGCAAAATTTAACAAGGGTAAAATAAATGAAGGGGGAAAGGGAAGAATGAAGAAGAATGCTATCAGGGAGAAGAGCAGAAGCTAATAAAAGGGAAAGATTTGCCTATTATGGAAAAATTTAACAAATATGATGATGCCATGATAAAATCCATTATTTGCATGCTGACATAAGATATTAATTTAAAACAATTAGAAAATTAGATAAATATAAGAAGGGAAACAAAAGTTAGGAACATAAAGCTTTTAAAAATCAAAAACTCTACTAAAAGTACAGTAAAGTGAAAGATGGGGGCACAAAGGAAAAGGGAAAATTCACCCAATACTTATGAAAAAAACATAATTGGATAAAGTAAAAGGAGATCAAAAAAGAGTGTAAAACCTTTAAAAAGAGAGAGAGAGATAAAACAGGGCTGGGGATGTATCTCAGTTGGTAGAGTGTTGGCCTAGTACGAATGACCCCAGGTTCGATCACAACACTACATTAAAACATGGCATGGTAGCACACTCCTGTAATCCCACCATTTAGGAAGTGGAGGCAGGAAGATCAGAAAGAAGTTCAAAGTCATCTTTTATTACCTAGTGAATTCAAACACAGAAAAACTATTATTGAAAGTATAGTAAAATGGGAAGTGGAGGACAGAAACACAAGGCAGAAAAAGAGAAGAGGTTGGGGCAGCCTTTTTGTGTTTTCTTTACTCCAAAATCGAAGTCTTCCAGGCACAAAGGGTCCCATGGAACGTGAAGATTCATGTATTTCCTATGGTTTACCAGACTTCTGTTGAGCTCATTTTCCTTCTCTGGGTACCTACGCCCTCTGCTGGCTATGCTTATCTTTGCAGGACCTGTGGATGCAGGTCCTCAAGCCCTCCTGAGACTCCCTGGTTCACAGACCCTTGGGTGGCTAGTGCTTAACGGAAAGCGAGCTTGGGAGAAACGTGCACAGCACTGAGAAATACACAGGTGGACTTGTCTCTGTACTTCTATCACGTGTGTGAATGCATGTATGTGCTCATGTGTGCCCATGCACGGGGCGCCCGTGTGTGTGTGTGTGTGTGTGTGTGTGTGTGTGTGTGTGTGTGTGTGTGTGTGTTTCCACTGCCCTGTCTACTCCCTTTTTGAATTCTGACTACCATTTTTCTTCCTCTCTTTGGATTTTTTTTCTGATCCTGACTCTTCCTCGGTGTGTTACTGAGAAGCAATTTCTCATCTACCATCCATACCCTGAAGTTCACCTGTCAATGTTTCTTAAAATTAAAATAGCCTGGCACTTTGCTTTCTGTAGTCACAGGTACTCAGAAGACTGATAGATAAAAAGAGAGTATTTGAGGCCAGGTGTCCAAGATGAACTGGGCAATATAGCAAGGACTGTCACAAAAACATTGATCCATGGACAAGACCCAAGGACCCAGTTATAAGTCCACACTCCTACAGCCTTCTGATTTTTGACAAGGATGTCAAAACACACATTGGAGAAAAGCCAGAATGATGTTGGGAAAAGTGTGTGTGTGTGTGTGTGTGTGTGTGTGTGTGTGTGTGTGTGTGTGTGTATACATAGAGGAATGAAATCTGATCCTCCCTTTCTCACCCTGCACACAAATCAGTTCAAAAAAATCTCACTGTTACACCTGACACTGTGAAACTTCTAGAAGAAAGAATAGGGAATACACTTCAGGATGCAGGCTCAGTTCTGAATAGGACCCTGGTTGCCCAGGAACTAGGACCCACAATCAACAAGCAGGATGTCATGATGTCAAAAGAGTCTCTACTGTAAAGGAAACTTAATCTACTGAAGAGGCAGCCTACAGAATGGGAAAAATGTTTTTGCCAGCTACACATCTCACAGAGGATTTGTGCATAAAATATACAAACAAAACAAACAACCCAGTTAAAAAAAGGGGGAGGCTATGGAACTGTTTGGGCCTAAATAACTAAACAGAGTTCTCCACAGAAAAAACAAATGGCTAAGAATATTTTTTAAATGTTACAAACTTACAAGTGCATAGGCAAAAGGTTGTTTACAGCGTGGAGCATGTCTGCCACAAAGGTAGTTGCAATACTAAAAGCCCACCAAGCCTAAGTGACGACTCAGCCTGATTTGCAGGTAGCTGGACAGATCAGAGCATCCTCCCAGCAGTTTACCTGGCTGGGGAGTCTCCACCTCAGGCATGTGTTTAGTGTTTGCATAACCTTGGGGAAGGAGTCTTGTGAATCTTGTTAGTTTTAGGAACTTCTTGAGATTTGTGAGTTGTTTACTTCCTGAATCACCAAGCCTCCACCATCCTTCCTGGGGGTAATGTTTCAATTTGAAAATAATTGTTACATGACTACCAAAGCTTGCATCTTAGAAAAATTTCAGTAATAAAAATTTTCCTCAGTCAGTAGTATCAATACACAAATATTCATTTTAGGGGGAAAAATTATAGAGATTCATCTGATTACACTTGCAGTGTCACATATACTTTATATAAACCATTTTTCAAAGGCAAGTTCTTTTTAGCACTATTATAAACAGGGTGTATGAGGATTTTATGTGTGTGTGTGTGTGTTCAAGACATGTGTGCTTATATATAACTAAATATGTATATACATATGATTGTACATCTGTGTATATATATCTATTATATATAGCACAGTATGGTGTATATGCTACAGCTAATGCTTCTAACATAGACATATTAAACTTAGATTTATTGTTCAAAAGTTTGAGGCCAAATGTTGAACTATAGAAGACAGAAATTGTTGGGATTTGAAATCACATGAAAGCGTTACAGGTAATGCCTTAAAATCCAGAATACCATACATGTCCTCACAGGCTGACCCTTTCTATCACAAATTTTGTACAAGTATTTCATGTCCATATATCCCAACCCCAGGCAAGCTCTACCATATCCTGACAGTATGAGAAAAGCATTCAACATTTAAAACTTCCTGACAGCCTATTGCCCATTTGTTCCTGAATATTCAGGGCCACAACCTACCAGATATTCCAAAACAAGTTATGAAACAGAAAGTGAGAAAGAAAAATGAATTGACTTAAAATTTAGCAGACCTAGAGACAGAGCCTAAGTTCACTCCACCATGCCGGACTTAAAATTTACAGGCACAAGTGAGACAAAAGCCAGGATCTCTGCAGACTTGGTTGTGAGACCATTTAACTCTGCCAGGGTTGCCTCCATTCTCAGCAGGTTGTGTCTGTCTTTAGCTCGCTGCTGGTTGCTACCCAGCTTTGAGCATGAAGGATCTGTTGTATTTTTTTAAGTTCTGCTGTCACAGTCTTCCCTTCTTCTTTGACATTCTTTGGTCTTGGGTGATTTGGGATGCTATACCATGTACTGTAGAGCTTATGTGAAATTTTCTGAAGTATAACCATTGAAAAAAATATCAGAAGCAATATGTGTAGAAGTCAGGCTAGAATCAAGAAGTGTTGCCTCAGACCCTTCTTACTTCCCTTAGCTTTAGTAGTGGCACAGTTACTCATCATTGTTGATGTCTCTGTAGTTCAGACTGGCTTTGCCTCAGTACTTACATCATTTCAATTCTTTCTTTCCTTTTATCTGTATACTTTTAAGACATTGCTGCTTACTTGTCTGTCTTTGCCAGGATAAAATTCTTTCCTGATCCCACACCAGAAACGAGGAGGCAGGTGGAGGCCAGAGTCAAAGGTCAAATTAAAGCTACAGACATCTAGAAATAAGGGCTCTTAGGCTGGTTTTATCTCAAATCTATTCTTAAATGTTTAAATATTTTGTATCTCAGATGGAAAAAATACCCTATCATCATCACACTTTCAGAGTTCTTTGTTTCCGTGTCTGTTTTGTTGTGCCTTTCTCTTTCACAGCTATTAGATAGGAGCTTCCCTTTGCCCTTCTGTCTGAGGACAGCTTTAGCTTCAGCCTCCTAAAATGCCTATTAAAAACACTAGCTTTGTAATTGAAATCCATGAGTGTTTTGTTTTTTCTTTTATAACAGAAAATATGAGCTACAAAGCTTGAAAATAAGGTTATAAAAACAAACCCCAAGAGGGTCTAGGGATGTGTAAACTGCCTCATTGTCCCACTGTGTACAGCATTACATCAAGAGACTCTGCAGTGTTTAAGCCAGTCAGCTATTAAATTGGTTCTGCCTAGAATGGGAAGTGCTTTAATTGTTTGTGCCTCAAAATAATGGCCATAGTATAATTAGGAACATATATATTAAAAATCTTGGGGTTTCATTTCACATAGAGAGATACTCCCTCAGCCTAGACACACGGGGGAGGGCCTAGGCCCTATCCCAACTCTGAAGACTCCCCATAGAAGACCTCACTCTCCCTGGGGAGCAGAAATGGTATGGGATAGGTAGTGTGTTAGTGGGGGGCAGGGGAGGAAGGGGAAACTGGGATTGACATGTAAAACGATCTTGTTTCTAATTTAAATAAAATGGAGGAAAAAATCTTGGGGTTTTTGTTTGTTTGTTTTTATTCGTTTTTCAAGACAGGGTTTTGTGTGTGTGTGTGTGTGTGTGTGTGTAGCCCTGGCTGTTCTAGAACTCGATCTGTAGACCAGGCTGACCTCAAACTCAGAAATCCACCTGCCTCTGCCTCTGCCTCTGCCTCTGCCTCTGCCTCTGCCTGCCTCTGCCTCTGCCTCTGCCTCTGCCTCTGCCTCCGGAGGGCTGGTATTAGAGGTGTGCGTCATTATTAACTGGCAATAATTTTCTTTTTGATAATTTTGGTAAGCAATTATAGGTTTTACATTCTAAAAGAGTTCCATCCCAGGGTATCATAGCCACCAAACAAGAAAATGACATAGTTACACAGACACTTTTATTTTAAGATTTTTCAAATGTATTTGGAAACAGTATCAAGATCAGAGTGGTCTGGTACAAAGTGCAACAACATATCAATTTCAATAGAACTATAACATGGCATTGAGATGATTTCAGCTCATAGAGAAATTTAAATGAGCCCAAATATGCTAAAAAAACTAATAAAATTAAGTATTAAATATATGATTTTTGTCTTTTTAAAGTTAGCCCCTTTATAAACTATATTGAAACTGCTTCAGTGTTTTAAGGAAGTCTGGTTACTTTGAATACAAAGAACTAGGAAGCTATTTAAAGAACTCTTTGGTTATGGCCAACGTTGTTGCATATAAATTTTACCTAGGAGATTACTCTTTTCAAGCCTATGTGACTGCAGGAAACTCTTTAACTCACTTTGATTATTTAGCACGGTATTTAGATAGCTGAGAAAATGTTATCTCAGAACTCAGAAACCATATATGGGCTTAAGTCACCTGTTTTCTTTTTCAAAACTTTGGCTTGAGATAAGGAAAAGAAACATCAAACAAAAATGGACCTAATGAGTCTAACAATTCTGGTATTATGTCCTAAATAACAATTAATTATAAAAGTCCTCAGAATTTTAGTTCGAATCCAAACTTATTCCAGAGCTTCATCGGTAGCTTTCTAAGTATCTTTCAACTAATTAGTATTTATATACTCATATGTATATTCCAGAAAAATTACCATGAAAGGACTACTTAGCCAGAATTAGGCCCAAAGCCACCAAGATAGTATAGACTTAGCATTTCCCATGTTTATACCAATTACAACAGAGACTTTTTAAAAATTCAAATGCAGGCAACTTTCCTGGGAATTTAGCCCTCTGATTGTCATCTCATAAAAGCAGAACTCAAAAAACAAACAAACTGGCAAAATAGTTATTTATGCTTCAGACACTTGAACTTACTTAACATCAAGTGGGACTGCAAATTGACAAAGGGGACTCCAAATGGCAGTCACACCTCAGATGTAGAAACAAAGATTAAACCAAAATCAAATCACACAAGTGACAAATCCAACTATATAGATGGGTACACCCAGACAAATGAGTGCCTTGCCAAATAAAGGCCCACCTAAGCCAGGCCTTGGGCTTCACTACTGCCAACCCCAGCTACAGAAATGCAGGCAAAATCAGAAATGTCCTGTGAAACAGTGGAGCAAATCATAAATGACTCAGATGAGCCTTCATTCAGCATGATGAGCCCATCAAATGTGCACAATTTTTTCTTACAAGTTGTCCAAGAGCACAAAACAAATACAACAGCAGTTTATCCAAAACTTTCCAAATCATAATACCAAACAACCCTAGAAAGATCTTCAAAAATAAGACCAGGCCAAAAGCACAAGCCTTTTCTGTTATCAATTCACCAGTAGGTGTTTATAGGTGGCCAGCACCTACGGTGGGTGAAGTGGGGTTGGCAGAGAGTTCCAGGCAGCTCAGCTTTCTCTCCCCCGCCCCGTGATTCAAATTTGGGGGTTGGATGGCCACAAGTTTTCTTCCTAGATGTCTGAGCCAAAATAATTAAAAGATATACAGGTCCATGGCCTGCCATCTTTGATTTCCTGAATTCCCAAGCAAATGAGGAAACAGAAATTGGTAAAGAAAAAAAATTGTTTTATTTACAGTTTGACCAAGCTAGGGAGAGAAACAAAAATCAAATTTCTTTACACCAGCCTGTGCAGCCTTACAATTTGTAAATAAATAAATAAGTAAAGAAATCAAGATAAAAGCTAGAAAATATGTAGATTTTGCTGGCATACAGTTTGATCAGTTCTTTCTTGGGAGAATGTAAATCAGCCCCAGGTCAGCTTGCTTCTCTGCAGGTAGTCTCCATGCTCAGTTCTCAGCATGTAGAATCTGCTATCCTTCACAAATTATAGTTACAAGATGTTGCCAATAGTATCTTATCATAAGATCTCATTAATGAGACCACGTGGGACCTACATGGGATATGTGTATGAAACTCTCTCTTGTTAAAAGTTTAATCCTAAGATTGAACAATTACCTCCAATTCTTTCTACTTCCTGATCTTTTCCCATTGGTCCCTGTCAGTCATGATTCAAGCCAATCTCTGTTATGAGGCTCTCAGAAGAGTACACAGGTAGCCTCATCTACCACACAGAATTGTTAAAAAGGTTCTGTTCTCATAAAAAAAAACCCTTAGATGTTATTTGTTTCTTTGTTTGTTTCACCAGACTGGGGTGATGGCTCAGTAAGTAAAGCACTTGCCTTGCCAGTGTGAGGATCTGAGTTCAGATTCCCCAGAATGCACATACAAAGCTTGGCCAATCAATGGCATGTATCAATTGAGAGGTAGGGACAGGCAGACAAGAGACTCACTAGCCAACTGGTCTACCTACTACAAAAGATTCTATGCCAATGAGCTAGAGAAAACCCTGAGATATGAAACTCAAGTGTGTTGATACATTATTTATTATTTATTAGAGCTTGCCTGGAGGCACAGAAAGAAAAACCAGCCATACTAGCTAGCCGTAGAAGCCAGGTAGTGATGGTACACACATTTAATCCCAGGATTTAGGAGAAAGGCAAATGGATCTCTGAGTCTAAAACCACCCTTGGGCTACTGGAGAGTGAATCAGAGCTCACACCTTTGATCCCAGGATTTGATAGGTATAAAAGTAGAGGCATTCAGCATGAGAATTAGTCTCTATGTGGAGAACATAGCAGTCTGAGTGAATCTGAAGAGCAGTGAAGTAGGGACAGTCTGAGAATGGCCCCTTTGGTCTAAGCTGAGGTAGAGGTAAGAGCTAGTAGCTGGATGCTTTGCTTTTCTGATCTTTAGCATGAGGCTTGAACCCAAAAGGTCTTTGAGTCCTTTATTTTTCCTGCTACACCAAAGGTTGTTCTCTGACCTACAAGCACAGGTGCACCCAGGTGCACTCACACTCATCCGTGTTATACACACACAAACACTAAAAAGATTTTGTTTCATTAATAACATAATAATTCAAATTTCACAAAACATTGATTCTAAGCACTTTCTCTGTAACTTTAATGAATAAAGCCAACAATGTATATATGATCATACTGTCATCCTATTCTTTTACTCTATAGAAAAGTCATAATAATTTTCCTCCAGCTATTTTTGACTTTGCTTTTATTGCATATCATTTGACCAATTACTTTCGTCCACCATGACAAAACTCAAAACTTCTCAGGAGTTATTGAGCAACACAGAACATATAGACTACTGCTCTCCATAGTCTGGTGACCTCATTAAAACTCCTGAGTCCTTCACCATCCCAAAAGTCACTGGATTTGGAACAGTGCTTTGGAAAGTGCATTTTGACAAACTAGCAGCTGATTCTGAAGAAGGTGGCCCCAGAACAGTCTGGTAAATATACACTAAAAGTTTTATAAGGTATAACTCTGACAACCAGTGGTTTGTCAGATATTTATATACCTAAATTATCTAAAACATGACCTATATCTTATTGACTATTAAACTATGGAACAATAAAGCCACTCGGTCATGTGTTAGTACATACACAAGGCTACTATCTCACTTTCCTGTTTTGGTTCCCACAGCATCTTGGAGGGGTGGCTGATTATTTTGTGTTTGTATTTATTTATTTATTCACACCAATAAGAAAATATAGACTCTAAAGCACATAAGCTACATGGCATTTGTTGGTATCCTTAGTGATTTCAAAAACCACACTCAGTCTATGTGGCTCCTAAGACCCCACAATCAATGCTTCCATTCCTCTGTGATTACTTCTGGCTTTATTAGAACTGTCACACACACTACCAAAAAAGCAAATTTGAGAGTCTCAGTACATACAAAGAAATTCCCTATAGACAGCAGAGAAACCACAGCCCCCATCAGCAGTCATCTCAAGAGTGACTGTATACTTTTTCTCAGCTCTTACTTTAAAACTTTTATTTTGAAACTCAGCATTTAGGAATTACATATTTTCTCCCAAAACATGTCTTCTTTTAAAGCCATTTACTTCTAACAAATCAGAACAGACTATATAAAAATTCAGATATCGCAAACAAAACTCATGATAGCCTCAAATACAGGTTGTTTATATGCAGTGAGATATGATTTTCTATATGTGGGTGAATGATTGTCTATATGCAGTGAGGTATGGTTTTCCATATGCAAGTGAGGTATGGTTGCCTATATGCAGTGAGATATAGTTGTCTATATTCAGTGAAGTATGGTTGCCCATATGCAGTTAAATGGGTTGTCCCTATGCAGTGAGGTATTGTTGTCCCTATGCAGTGAGATATGGTTGGCCCTATGCAGTGAGATATGGTTATTTATATGCAGTAAGCATACACACCAAGGAGCTCCTAAGTCTGAAGAGAAGTCAGTGTGCCTAGGGATTAGCAGCTATGCATATATTACTGACTACTCATTCTTTCCAATATATTGCAAAGATAAGGGTGCAGTCTAGAGAACAACCACAAATGTCATGGAGATGCTTCCAATGCATCCCAAGCCACTGGTGACAGTGTAAATAACAGTTATTTTAAAAAGTGCAGAGAAACACTGTCTCCCTGTCTCAAAACAAACAAAATGTATACCCTTCCTTTTCAGACTGAATGGCTTCTCACGCGTATTATGTTGACCTTGAAAGGATTTCTTGTCTCACTTTGAATTCTCACTATTCTTAACACTTATACTAAGTTACTCCTCTAAATAAGGCCCTTAACCTTACCACAGTTGGGGAGAAGGTTATAAACTACCTAAAAATAGGAAAATTGAAGGTCCAAAATATATTACAAGTTTGGCCCAACTTGATATACAATGTCCTTTCCCTTTCTTCCACCAAACTCCATATCCCACAGGCTACCACATAGAGACTGTACACATTGTTATGATAAAGCATGAGGAACCTTGACGGATTTCATGGCAAGCAAGGGTGACCAAGGCAGAGGGACAAACATGCCAGGCAGGCAGAGCTTAGTGAGAAGTTTTATTAGAAAGGGGAGGGAAGAGGGAAGGAAAGAGAAAGAGGTAAAGAGACACAGAGACAGACAGAGAGAGGACAGAAGAGAAGAGGGAAACAGGAAAAGTCCTGTCTGCCCCAGGGGAACAGCAGGAAAGAGAAGAGCAGAAAGACAGCATAAGTAGGCTGTCTTTTAAAGGGGTCCTTTGCACCTGAGCTGACCAGAGTACTGCTAGGTGTGCATTCTGCCAGGTGACAGGGGCAGGCCAGCATAATGCCTGAATCTTTACACCCATGGTTCCCTTTATCTCTGGCTGTCGGTTAAGTTCATCGTGGGAGGGGAAGCTCATTGACACAGGCTCCCCCACACCCTCCTGCAGATTAGCAGAAGGGAAGAGAATGAGGTGGGATCATTTATTCACAAACTCTCTCCCTTCTTGATAAATGGGAGTTGACTGTATCCTCTTTTCCAGGCCACAGCTAGACAGGCGTCCACTAGACAGGTCTCCCCCAGGGCCTAACTGCTCTAATACCCTTCCCACTTTAGGCAAGAGGCTATTATGCCTTCATGGCCACTGGCCTCAGAGTGTTTTAGTTCTTGCCCTTGCCGACACCTGTGTCAACAGTGCTTTATGAACTACTCTGATTACCCAACTTCCTGGATATGCAATCTGCTTCCTGCTGGGGCCCTGCAGGATATACAGGAGATGCCAACTGGGGCCTGTGAAGCTTCCTGCTGTGCTGACACCTCAGACCCATAGGCCCCTTGCCAGTCTTTTAATGGAGCCTTGCACAGAGCTCCCAAAAAATTCATTGTGACCTCCCATGACTGATAACCAATCTCTTCCCTGCATTCTACACCCTTAAAGTCTTGAACTGGTTTACTTCCTCAACCCTCAGCCCAGGACTTTCTCCCCAAGCAACGACTTTAGAACTTGCCTCTGAATCACTGTCTTCCACCTTTAGGTTCTTTTGTGTGGTTTTCCATGCACACCTTTCTGTGCTTTCTGGAGAGTTCTTCCCCCCTTCCTCATCAAGGCCCAACTCCCCTATCATCTCTTCTCAGCTAAAAGCAATATTTACTCTTGGGTGCAGGAAAACTTGGCTACCCTTCTCTGACATCACTTGCCAACCTCTGTTGAGCAGTGTGGGTTTTTTTCTTCTTTTTTCCATCTTTTTTTTTTATTTGAATTAGAAACAAGATTGTTTTACATGTCACTCCCAGTTCCCACTCCTTCTCCTCCTCCCCTGCCATCCCCCCACCAACTAAAACCCTACCTATCACATATCCTTTCTGCTCCCCAGGGAGGGTGAGGCCTTCCATAGGGGGTCATCAGAGTCTATCATATCCTTTGGGATAGGGCTTAGGCCCACCCCTGGGTGTCTTGTCTCAGGGAGTATCCCTCTATGTGGATTGGGCTCCCAAAGTCCACACCTATGCAAGGGATAAGTAGTACAGGAAGTCCTGTAGATTTCCAAGGTCTCCTCATTGAAACCCACGTTCCTGGGGTCTGGATCAGTCCCATGCTGGTATCCCAGTTATCAGTCTGGGAACCAAGAGCTCCCCAATGTTCAGGTCAGCTGTTTCTGTGGGTTTCACCAGCCTGGGCTGGATTCCTTTGCTCATCACTCATTCTTCTCTGCATCTGGATTCCAGTTCAGTTCAGTGATATTTTAAGTGTATATCTATCCTATACCATAGCTTCAGCTCCCTGGAAGACAGCCCCTCTAACCAAACATGGTGCCTCAAACTGTCTCTGTGCTCAGAAGCAGTGTGACATGGATAGATAGATGATGGACAGATGAACATTCTTTGTAGCTTCATTCATTCTTCCTGCTGGAGAGCTTCTCAGCCAGAGATCTGCCATTGTTTCTTTCATTCTTATTCACCAACCTCATTAGAACACAGTATCACCTTCAGTATTTATTTCTTAGCAACTGTTTTCAACTCTTGGAACACAAAAGGTGCTAGTGATAACAGCTAATAATAACATAAAAGTATTTGAATTAACATTCTGAAAAAACATTTTAGTTGGTAAATGTGATAATACTTGGGATTATAAATATACCAAAAAACTCAGTGTTTTACTCTATGTTTCATTCTGTTGGTATTTAAAGGAAAAGAACAGATCCAGACTGGTAAATAATGCCCATCCAAATGTGTTAATTAGAAGTTGTAAAGTCTTTCAATGTCTTCTGTGTATTGCAAACATTATTTGTCCATCCTATTATTCAATGTCGTTGTGTTCAACAAAATGTGATAATCTTTAGGTAAAATTAGTTCAGCATTTTGTTTATAAAGACACATCACTATCACATTCTACTTGTTTATAAGGAAAATCTATGGGTGAAAAGCTTGTTAAAATGACACATGTCCCATAATGTATAAGCTATACACAATTGTAAACAAAAATGTCTACAGGAGTTAGCAACTGGAAAAGAATTAACTCTCTCCTTCTCTTCAACTTTCCTTCTCTCCCTCTTCTCCTCCCTTGCTTTCTTTTCCTCCTTCTTTCTCTTGATTACTGGGCTCTTATTAAATTCTCTGACACTGATTTTGATGCCTAAATTTCTGCTAACATTCCCTTCCTAAAATTCCTCCCATGGACTTTGTCTCTGGGAGAGAGACCTTGTAGTGGCACTCTTGGTCCTTGATAGACTTATGGTTTTATGTTCCCCCTCTCTCAGGTTTGTGGGTATCATATCTTGTTCCCTATGTCTCTAATGGCTCCTCTCTTTCAGCCATGTTACCAGTGTAGGAAACTTCAGTCAAAAAAAAAAATAGGCCCTTCACGTAAACCATTTGGTTTTACCTTAAGAAGAAATACAGTAGCAAGTCCTGTCAATCATGTGCTTAAATATTACTTGAAAGACACAGAGAAGAAAAGTACACCATTATAAAAAGGCTGTACATTAAATCATTTTCATTTGGGAGGGAAGTTGCTGGATTTGTTTCGCTGCCATTTTTCCTTCTTGGATCTTCTGTTCCTAACCTGGAACTATGTGGCCCAGGGCATAGGTTTTTGCTGCTTGGAGTGGAGCAGCACAAAAGTAGAAACCACTGTGTTTATGGAGGATTCAAAATTATGAAAAGCATTATTATAAGAATCCTTCAATCCAGATGGTTTCTAGTAAAAAGGACAACAGAATATACTAATACCTTTCTTAGTATCAGTTGACAATGTGACAAGCTCTCCTGCTTCTCCTGTCTTCTGTCATTAGTGCTAGGCAGCATGGAGCCTCTGAGGAGACAGGACAGTCTCTTATCATTAAGTTCTCAGATCAGCAATCCCTCAAATGGCTTTTCCTGACTACTTCGTATATGTATACCAACCCCAAGCCACTCCTTATTCTAAATTCATCACCGCCCTTACCATTACTTAATATATGTGATATGTAATATTTATTTTTAGCCTTCATTTTAAGTTGATAGAAAAGTCAACTGAGTAATCATTAGACTAAAAGGGAACTGAGTGTCAAACTAGTCTTAATAGAACTTTGTTAACGAAAGCCACACATTTGATTATCATATGTTGGATATGCTGTGTTAAGATAGCAAAAGACAGATTGTGTTTATATAGCCAAGTAGTCACTGTCCATTTTTTAATTCTAAAGCAATGGGAAAAAAACAAATTTTATTCTTTATAAAGTGCTATGAAAATTGAATGCAGTTGAATACTAGTAAATACTGTCCTACTCACAGCGGTGTTTTCCATTGCACCCCCCTTTTAAAACAAATGCTTTCACAGAAATCTGAAAATGAGTCCTACAAAGTTGGTAAGGGAAATGAAATTCTTCAGTTCAGCTTCTCATCCTCTAACACTCTAATGGACCTTCCAATTCTATATGTAATATATGTAATCGTTATGTATTCTACTTTAGTATATAATTAATCTACTCATTTAACACATTTATAGATTCCTTTACTTCTTGCCAGGCGCTATGTTAGATGTCAGGTGTTTTAGCAATAAACACAGCAAAGACCCTCCCACATAAAGCTTTCCAATGAATGAGGAATAAGGGGATTAAATAGAAGCACCAGTAACCATGTGTGAGTAGTAATGCCAGATATAAATAAAACACTGTGAGTTCTGAGGACAGACAGAGGAAGGCTATTCTGTCTTGGGTTTGGGGAAAGAGTCTCAAAAGAAGTATTTTGAATTAAAATAAAAAATTGCCAAGTGCTGGCTAGCAGACTCTACTCAGGAACTGCTACCATTAGATTGGCCTGTAGGAATATCTATGGGATATTTTCTTGCTTGCTAATTGATTTGGGAGGATCAGGCCACCGTGGACTGTGTAATCCCTAGGCAGATGGACCTGGGCTGTAGAGGAAAGGTAGCTGAGAAAGTTGGTAATCAGAAGTCCTCTGTAGTTTCTACTTCAAGCTCTGACATGAGTTCATGCCCTGGCTTCCTTTGATGATGGACTGTAATCCATAAGATAAAATAAACCCTTTCCTCCTCACATTGCTTTCAGTCAGAGTGTTTCTCACAATAGGGAAGCAAATTGAACATTAGAGGATAGCCAAGAGGAGAAAGCAAGGATGTATGACAGAAAACAGAAGATCCGCTTAGTATATCGGCCCTGTGGAAATGTCCTTTGGACCACAGAGGTGATTTTTGCTTTAAAAACGAAAAGGAAAGGAAAGAAAAATAAATATACTTGATTAGTTGTAAGTAGTTCTTGTGACATGAAGCATGAAAATTGTTTTATTACTTAGATATGGGCAAAATCAACAATAGAAAATAAGCCTATGGCATTATTAAATATTTTAAGCTAAAATTTAAAATTTGGTCATTCCAAACTAATCTAATCTGAATACTATAAACAAAGCAGTCCAAAAACGTGAGAGTTGGGTGTCAGAACTTAAATACCACTAACTAGATGCTCTTATTATGACCTAAAACATCCTTTAAAACATCTCATTGAAGGGAGCTGAAGAAATGGCTCTGTAGTAAGAGTACTACTTATTGCTCTTCCAGAGGACATGTTACCTATATTAGGCAGTTCTGGTGTCCTCCTCTAGCCTCCATGGACACTGCACTCATCTGCAGAAACATATACACATATATAATTAAAAATGAAAACAAAATCTTCAAAAAAAACTCATTGAGGGCTTTCAACACTTTCTCATTATTGTGTCTGAAATGATCTTTTTGGCACAAAGCAGAAAAGTGTAATCAAATTAACAAGCTATTGGCACTTTCCTTTTCCAAAATGTTTTATTATTTATTCGCTGTGTGTGTGTGTATTATGTATGTATGTATGTATGTATGTTCCCTGGTGAGTTTATGTGTACTAGGTGCTATCAGATGCCAGAAGAAGGCCTGAATCCCCTGGAACTGGAGTTACAGGGGTTGTGAGCCACAGTATGGATGCTGGGAGCCAAATGCAGTTCCTCTGCAAGAGCAGCCAGTACACTTAACCACTGAATGATCTCTCCAGCCACATTGGCCGCTGTTCAAATGTGCTCACCATGATCTGGTAATTGTCCAGTTCTGACTTTTGATCACTGACCAAATCAATGATGGAAAATAAATGCTTGATCATTCTGTTTCCACCCACAGTTGTAAATCAGGATGGCCAGCCTCTCATTGAAGGAAAACTTAAAGAGAAACAAGTCAGATGGAAGTTCATCAAGAGGTGGAAAACTCGTTATTTTACACTGGCTGGAAACCAACTTCTGTTTCAAAAAGGAAAATCTGTGAGCTGTTTTTTTGACACATTTTAAACTTGAATTGTTTTGCTTTCAAAATTTGCTTTCAAAATTCTTTCAAAATCCACCAAAGTCCTATAGATAGTGTCTTAGTTAGGGTTTCTTTTGCTGTGAAGAGACATGATCTCAGCAACTCTTATAAGGAAAACATCAATTGGGGCTGGCTTACAGTTCAGAGGAGTCCATTGTCATCATGGTGGGGAACATGGCGTCGTGCAGGCAGACATGGTGCTGGAGAAGTAGCTGAGAGTTCTACATCTGGATCAGCAGACAGCAGGAAGAGCACTTTCCTCCAAGGCCACACCTACTCCTACCTCCTAATCTGTCATTCCCTATAAGTCTATAAAGGCCATTTGGAAACCTATACCTGTGCTTCAGGTAGCTTACCTTCTGAGTGCCTCATGCTTAAGTCTGTCCTTAAAATCTTTATTCAAAAGAACTCTACAGCAATCTGGCTAGTCCTGCAATTCTTTGCTGTGTGGAAGCCATGAATCCCAGTTTGGCCTGACTCAGGCTCTCTAAAAGATTAGGAAAATTCCCCAGGCTGCTGAAGGTGACAGTGAAGCTGTGTTCTTTTTTCTGTTCTCCAAGAGAAGAACACCATGGGAGGAGGTGGTGAGACAGGATTGGATTATAAAGCATTGGCTGACCTTGAACTTATGGTGGTCATCTTACCTCTGCCTCCAGAGTGCTAGGATTAGGGTGTGCCACCACACCAGGCACCAGTATGTGGTGGTGGTGGTGATGGTGGTGATGGTGGTGCTCGTGGTGGTGATGGTGGTGGTGATGGTGGTGATGGTGATGGTGACAGTGGGGGTGATGGTGGTGACAGTGGTGGTGGGGATATTCTTGAGAGACAGTCTCACTATGTAGTCCTGTCTGGCCTCAAACTCAAGAGTTTTGGCTGTTTACATTGAACATGCCATTATACTTTCATTCTGAAAAGATGGTTAGGGTAGCACAGATCGCCTTTCCTCTATCTTTCTATTCTATGGTTCAGGAATGGAGTGATATCACCCACAGTGGTAGGGCAGATCTTTTTTACCACTGATTCAAATGTTGGTCTCTTCTGGAAACATACAGGCACACTCAGAAATCATGTTTTAACAGCTGTGTGGAGACCCATTAGCTCAATCAGATTGACCCATATCTTTAACCATTGTATAAACTAAATTATTGTCTTATTAATAAATTACAGGGGTAAACTACTTACAAGTTAACAATTCTCTCTGGAGAAATGCACTATGTCTTTAGAATTCTCACTGTAGACTTTACTGGAACATTGTAATCAGTGAGAGTCAAGTATCTGAATTATGATGAATTCTGAGCAAATATTTCTTTAATAAGACCTCCATCAAAAATTTTTGAATTAGAAAATAGCATTTTTGTGATACTTTGAAGTTATGAAAGTTTCTCAGTTTGTGTCATACATAGGTGGCTTTTCTCTGGCTAAAAAGCTTTTCAGAGTATAAGTATGATGGCATGTTCAATTTAAACAGTTGAATTAAAGAAATAGGGGGTTTTTGGAATAAGTTTACACTGACGCATTTTAAGTGTTTAAAATAGCCATGTGAATTTCCTACAATTTCTCAAGACCTTGAGAATAGGCATGAAGATACAATATGAGATTCTGTATGGTTGGTTTTATGTTGAGGTCTTTAATCCATTTGGACTTGAGTTTTGTGATGGGGATAGATATGAATCTTTTTGCATTCTGCTACAAGTCTACATCCAGTTATGCCAGCAACATTTGCTTTCTTTTTCTATTTTAAATTTTAGCTTCTTTGTCAAAAATCAGGTGTCCATAGGTGTGTGGATTGATATCAGGGTCTTTGATATGATTCCATTGGTCTACCTGTCTGTTTTTATGCCAATACCAAGCTGTTTTCATTAATATAGCTCTATAGTAGAGCTTGAAGTCAGGGTTGGTGATGCTCCCAGATGATCCTTTATTGTACAGGGTTGTTTTCACTACTGTAGCTTTATAGTAGAGTTTGAAGACAGGTATGGTGATGCCTTCAGAAGTTCCTTTAATGTACAAAGTTTTTTTTTTTTTTTTGCTATCCTGGTTTTTTTTGTTTTTCTATATGAAGTTGGTTATTGTCCTTTCGAGGTCTGTGAAGGATTTTGCTGGGTATTGCATTAATTCTGCAGATAGCTTTTGGTCAGACTGCCATTTTTACTATGTTGATCCTACCTATCCAAGAGCATGGGAGATCTTTGCATTTTCTGATGTCTTCTTCAATTTCTTTCTTCAAAGACTTAAACTGCAGTACATTTTTAACATTCTTATGGTCTTGATTTCCATGAGTCAGCTAGACAGCAGTGTTCTCACTCCATTCCTATCTTAATTGACCTTCTGTTCTCCTTTCATTACTACAGGAACTCTCTATTCTCCATTAGTTATGGTGTATCAGTTTATCATAAGTTTAAACAATAATTTATATTGAGCTATAAATATTGACATTTTAAAATAAAAAGAATATGTTTCCTCTTTAAATATAATTATTAGAATAAAATAAAATACCATAACATATTAATTCACTATCATCCATCTTTTATTTTAAAAACACATATTAATCTCTTCAGTGGAGATATTTGTATTACTTATGTTTCCCTTGAACTCATATTTCTATGAGTTGACTTTTGTTGTCCCAATGACTCTTTGATGCCTTAGCAAAGTCTTGAGCTGTAGAATGTGAAAGGCCTGGCCCTCTTGGAAAATTCCAAGAGCCAGTGACTTAGGCAGCAGTAGGAACCATCTCATAATCTTTCCTTTCCATTCATTTCAGAAAGACGATCCTGATGATTCCCCAATAGAACTCAGCAAAGTACAGAGTGTGAAGGCTGTGGCTAAGAAACGCCGGGATCGCTCTCTCCCTCGGGCTTTTGAAATCTTCACAGATAATAAGACCTATGTTTTCAAAGCCAAGGATGAGAAGAATGCAGAAGAGTGGCTGCAGTGCATCAATGTGGCGCTTGCCCAAGCAAAAGAGAGAGAGAGTAGAGAAGTGACCACGTATCTATAAAGACATATACACCACCCCTTATGACCATGATGATAAGCATTGCCAATGTCAACAGAAAGAGAAATTCACTATGGCATACTGGGTTTCACTAAATACCAGTGAAATCATTATCCCTAAAAAGGAGGGCCTAAAGTGACAGGGTTCTCAGTAAATCTCACACCCTCACAACTCTTATATTAACTCCAAGATATCTTGAAGTACATGAGAAAGAGAAGCCATAGAGTTTCCGTTGGAGCATGTAGGGGGCTAGGAAGAGAAAGTGATGAATGAAGAAACTTCTGTAGCTATGTGATTTATGACTGTAAGAAAACAGTAAGTGGGGCCAGTGAGAAGGCTCAGCAGGTAAAATGTACTTGCTGTCAAGCCTGATGGCCTCAGTTCTAGCCCCATAATTGACCTGGTGGAAGGAGAGAACCAACTTCCAGGAATTATCCTCTGTCATCCACGTAACATGGTGCATTCATACCCCCAGCAAATAAATAAATAAATAAATAAATAAATAAATAAATAAATAAATAACTGGGATTGTAAAAACAAATGCCTGAAAGATCTGCTTTGAAGAAAAACCACTACATTTAAAACATATATTTTTAAAAGCTATTAGGAAAAGTTGAACTAATGTATGCTGAAGAAAACCAATAATTTTAAGATGAGCAGTGGCAGCACATGCTTTTAATCCCAGCACTCAGGAGGCGAGATAGGCCAATCTCTGTCAACTTGTAACCAGCCTGGTCTACAGAGTGAGTCCCCGGACAACCAGGGCTATACAGAAAAATGCTGTCATGAAAAACAAGAAAAACATTAACTTTAATATATTAGTTACCTTTCTGTTGCTGTTATATAATACTCTGACAAAAGCAATTTAGGGGAGAAGGGGTTTATTTTGGTTTATGATTCCAGAGGTATAGAGTCTACTGTGGCAGGGAACATGAGGCAACAGGCAGAGAAAGCATAGCAGCAGGCACAGGAAGCTGGCTGATTTTCCTTCACAGAGAGGAAGCAGAGAGAGCTGGAAATAGGGTAAGGCTACAAAACCACAAAACCCAACTCCACTGGGCACTTCACCTAGCAGGGCTCTACCTCCTAAGGGTTCCATAACCTCCTGAAACAGCACTACCAACTAGGGACTGGGCATTCAAATACATGAGCCTATGGGGATTATTTACTATTTAAACTTTCACATTTTATTTCTCTTCTCAATACAAAAGATGCTAACACATAATACAAGGATTCTTGTTACATAATTAAACTTAAGCTCTAATTAGAGTGTAATTGTCATGTTTAAGCACACAGTTATCTCTACTGTCTAGAGCAGTAAGTATAGATACAATAAGCATGGAAAGATACCTTTCTAATGTGCATCACCTCCCTTAAACTTAAAGGTTTTTAATAAAAATTCTGTTTTTCATCTCTGTAGTAAGCCTTGTATTGTCCAAATTATGAACATGTATTAGTTTTTGCCTCTACCCATATATAATCCTGAATTCATAAGCAGCTCAGATGACTTCCAGTGACTCAGGCCTGGAAAAATGTTCTACCCCTTGAGTCGTGGAGTGTGGGACCTGAAGCTTGCTTCTAACTTACATAATAGGACAAAGATGATAAGATAGTGTCTCCTATAATTGTGTGACATTACAACAGACCTCTAACCCTGAGACAATAGAGAGCTTCTCAGGATCTAGCCCAGCCACCACTGTGGTGGCAGCCATGACATACTCTGATCAGAGGGACCAGGCAAGATGAATGCTTGCCCCACAGAAACTGTGCAATAATAACTATATTCTGCTTTAAATGCAAACCATGCAGTGATTTTTTATGCACTGATTAATTCATATAAAACCCTCCTGGTAATATATCAAAGATAACTTTTTTCTATAAAGATGATTTATTATGCATTTTAGTATAGAAGCCTGGAAAAGACTTAAGTTGTCACTACAATGACACTACTGTTAACTCACTGGCATAGGAAATATTAAAGGAGTCATACTTGAGCAAAGAAACTTAATTCAATTTTACCATGTAAAGTTTGAGAAGATTATGAGCCACAGGAGTTATTATACATTGGAAATAGAGTTCAAGAGGTCAAAATTTGGGTCCACTGCATATGTAGGTAATTGTGAAAGATATGAAATTGGCTGAAATTGCTGGAGGAAAATAAGAAATGGAAGAATTGATGTGGGCCCCTTGGGATACCAATACTTAGGCAAAGACAGGTTATAGCTGATCAGTATTCAGAGATGACATAGTCCAAGAGACATGATATCACAAGAAGTAAATTAAGAAGGATTTTCAAGGTGTCAACAATTTGAAGTCCTAAAGATAAAGCTTAACTTTCATAATTAGGAAGCAATTGGTGTCACTGGTAAGAACGATTTCATTGGAATGATGGAGTAAAAGTTAACTTTCAATGTGTTATAGTAATTGACTGTCACATTTTAATTTTTTTAAAGGTGAGGTTAAGGTGAAAGAGCAAGGATAGATAAATGATTTCTTATCTTGTTTTTAGGTGAAGTCATCTTAAGAAGGAAAACAGTTTAATAAATGTCAACAAGGAAAGACAAGAGTAAAGTTGCTAGATGCATTAGAGAATAATTTTTTTCAAGTTCAGTATGGAGGAGCCAGGGAAGTTTCTTAGTCAGAAGGGACCTTGCCTACAAACATAAGCTGCTGAGGTCAAATCCCCAGCACATACATGAAAAGCCCAGCATGGCTCTGGGTTCCTGTAATCCCACACTGAGAGCTGGAGACAGGTGAATCCCAAGAGTTCCTTGGCCCACCAGTCCAGCTGAAATGGTGAGTGCCTGGCTCAGTGAGAAACCCTGTATGGTGGTTTGGATGAGAATGGCCCCCATAGGCTTACATATTTGACTACTTGGTCCCCAGTTGGTGGAACTATTTGGGAAGGTTTAGGAGGTGTGGCCTTGTTGGAGGAGGTGTGCCACTGGGGGTGGGCTTTGAGGCTTCAAAAGCCCTTGTCATTTCAGGTTAGTTCCCCATCGCCAACCCTGCCACAGGTTGTTGTCACAACTTACTACTCCAACACCATGCCTTCCTGCCTGCCATGCTCCTTGCCATGATGGGAATGGACTTACCCTCTGAAACTGTAAGTCCCCAATAAACTCTTCTATAGTTGCCTTGGTCTTGGGTGTTTGGTCACAGCAATAGAGAAGTAACTAAGACCCTGTTTTAAAGCAAAAAGACAGAGAGCTGTGTAGGAAAATACCTGATATTCTTCTCTAACATCCACACTCATGAGCAGTCAGATACTTGCATGCATGTACCATACACATGAAACACACACATACACACACACACACACACACACACACACACACACACACACAAGCTCAATATAGATTAAGCAACAATTTACTGAGTACCTGCTAAGCAACAGGGACCATACCTGGCCTGAAGATTCCAAGATAACATGACAACCTCTATTCTCCCATCCCACTCCCCACCCCGAAATACTCAACTAGATTTTTATTGAAAGCAAAAGCACACACACAGTAAAGCACATGAAGAAACTGACTTCCCCATTGGAGGAATTCATAGGGTTTTTTTCTGATATATTTAAAGTCAATTACAGTGGGGCGGGTACTATTTCTTTCTCCAAGAAGTTTGCTATATAGTGAAGACAGACAATTACAACAAAATATCCCATGCTTTATGTATCCAGTCCTACGGAAATAGAGGAGATGATGTCATTTTAATGCTCTCCAATACTGTTTCCCTGAGTTTATTGAACAAATATTAACAATATGGATAAACAAAGAGCAAAATAGCAGGATAGGAAACTGCCCTACAAATGTAAAGGAACATACAGTCCATTCCTGAAATGAAGATTTTTAAGATGGTATAGCATCATTACAAGGTGTTAGGAAGATCCGCATTCAGGAAGGTAACTTTTATGGTAGTACAGCTCATGGAATACCAATCAAAAATTGGAGCAAAGTCCATAGGACAGGGTAGCCTTGTGGCAAAGTGCATTCTTAGTATGCATGAAGTCCTGGGTTCAATCCCCCCGCTGCACAGAAAAAAAAAAAAAAAAAAAAAAAAAAACTGCCAAAACAGTTGGAAGGCTCTTCTAATGTGTTGAGGGCCGGGACTGATGCAGTCGCTGATACAACATGGAGAAATGATACAATTGTTTGGATATGGCTTGTGCATTACCCGAAGGGTTCCCATAGGAATTTTGTTCTCAGATGGAGATGTTGGGAGTTGGTGAGACCTAATGAGGAGAAATTAGGCCATGGAGGGAATGGCCCCTGGAAGGATTGATATAGAGGAACTCCAGTTGACTGTTAAAAAAACAAAAACAAAAACAAAAAACAAAAAACAAAAAACAAAACACACATGGCCCTTCCCCAACCACACTGGCTTCCTGATTTATCAGGTGATCTCTCCTTCCAGCATATGCTGTCACCATTCAGATTTCATCTGCCACAATGTCTCTTTAGAGTCAAGCCCAGGCCTGTCATGTCCTTGAGCCTAAAGAACTAATGATTTAAAGGCACCTCTTTTCTTTACAAAGTTATCAAGATGCAGATATTTTGTTGCACTAATGGGAAAGAGACTGATGCAAATGGTCAGGCAGGAGAATTGGTAAAACTGGGAATTTTGAAAATGGGTGAGGACTGGTGGCTGGTTGGAGCTGGAGGACAGGGACAAAAAAGAATGAATATACCCATTCCTAGGTACTTACCTGAGAAACTGTGTGGGTGAGGATATTCCCTGAGATAAGAAACATGGAAACAATTTGGGAAGTAAGGCAAATGTTAAATTTGGGGGGGGGGGGTTGCCATCTATGAGACTATATAATTTAAGTTTATTTTAACTAATATATAGATTTATTAAAATAATGCATATAAATTGTCGTGTTAACAGAGTACAATAAATAATGCATATAAATCGTGCATATTAACAGACTACAATGTGATGCCTGAGTACATATTACATTCTGGTGCCCTCAGAGGTCAGAAGAGGGTGTCAGATCTCCTGGAACTGGAATTACTGATGAGCCACAATGTGGGTGTTGAGAATCAGAGCCAGAGCCTCTAGAAGAGCATCAAGGTTTTTAACCAATGAGCCTCCTCCCATCCCTCCATCCCCCACCCACCCATCCCCCCATCCCCCCACCCCCCCATTCCCCATCCTCCCATCCCCTACCAGCCCCTTCTTAAGATCCAGAGAAAAACTCCAGCTGCTTTAATCAAATAGTCACCAAGTGCTAGGGAGCATGGTGACAGCTATTAAAGTGGATGCTAACAATACGCTCACACCCTTCACAGTGAGAGAGTCCAACAAAACAATGGGCAGAGGCTGGAGAAATAAATGCATTAGGGGTCAAGAGATTTCCTAGTCTATCAAAGGACTGAAGTTTAATCCTAAGTATCCACATAGATGGCCACTCCACCTCGTGGGGATCTAATATCTTCTCTTGGCCTCCGTGGATACCACAAATAAGCACATACATACACATATACAAATTAAAAACAAAATAAATCTTTTGAAATGCCATTCTTCAAAATGCTTCTTTTTTTCACTGAATGTTTATCCTAAAAGGAGCATGGACCCCCAGCTCTATGTGGGGTGGGCAGCTACTTTTACTACTTATCTGTGAATGAGCTGACTGGATGCCTCTATTTGGAACTTCAGATCCCTTTGGCTTCATTTCATGATGCACAGGCTCAGACCAGTAAACTCCCCTGGTTTCTGAGTGGTTGTGTTACAGAATCATTTCCCACCCTAGGAAGTTTCTGTCACTGCCACAGCTGTCGCCTCGGGCCTACAGACAGGCCTTCCCAAGACTGAAGAAGAAATCACTTTTCCAAACATTCTGAAAGTATTATTAAATTTGTAATTGTAAATAGAAATTCAATTTGTTTTTATTTTTACTTCATTCTGATTCTTTTTTTTCTTTTAGAAAGCCTTAAAACATAAATACTTATATGTGAACGCTTCATGTGTTTTTTCTCGAGAACTTTTAATTTCATAAAAAAAAACAAATGCTCAATAACCTTCTAATATTAATATTGGATTGGTCATGTCAAAATACACAGATAACTGGTTCATCTTCCATCTATCTACTTCCCATCAGAGCTAATGGTATATTATCGATGCTGGCATAAATACAGGTGAAATGAAAGGAAATTCAAGAGGGAGAGATTTGGACAGAATCTAAGGCACATTGCAGAGAAATAAATACCATGAGCTAAGAACCCTAAAAGAGCGGGCTTGGTGGCACATGCCTTTAATCCCAGCACTCGGGAGGCAGAGGCAGGCTGATCTCTTCGAGTGCAAGAACAACCTGGTCTACAGAGAGAGTTCCAGGACAGGATCCAAAGCTACAGAGGAACCCTGTCTCAAAAATTAAAAAAAAAAAAAATCCTAAACAGGATGTCCAATTTTCTAAGTTTTTATATGAAAACAAGAAGCAGAAATAACTTAAATTTATTGTTCTATTAATCCTGAGAGATGCTGAAAGACAAAGGAGCCAGAAAATGTCTTCTGTGGCAGAGTCTAGGAAAATGCCATAAACCTCCGAACATGAACTCATGAGAATTCAAATTGTTACCTACAAAAAGAGATTATTAACTAAAACAGCTTTGTCCTCTTCCATCTCTAGATGGGCAGAACAGCATGGAAAGATCAGATCTGATACAAGCAATGTTTCCCATGAAAATATTCTGCAGAATCTTTACCTTAATAGAAGTTTAAGAAAGTCACTTTATTAATTTACCAGTAAGAGATAAAAATCTTACCAGTGAAACTGCAATGCATTGTGTTGATGTTAGTTCTGAGCAATGGACTTACCAAAAGATGTTTTAAACTTATTCAGAGAGATTTAGCTGAAGCACGAATTTTCTTTGATCTTAATAATAAAAACCAGGAGTCAGTTATGGGGGTGGGGTAGAGGGGGCAAGGTGAAAGATCAGAGAAGCAAAGCAGTCAGCCACTAGCTCTTACCTCTGCCTCAGACCAAATGAGTGATCCTGTCTCCATAAATCCTCAGACTGACTGCTGCCTCAGATTGACTGTCTAGACTGCATCCATATCTATGAATCCTCAGACTGCATCTCTCTCTTGTCTCCTCTCACCTTACATTCCTCTCTCTGCCCAGCCATATCACTCCTGTCTCCACCTCTCTAGTGCTGGGATTAAAGGAATGTGATCCCAAGTGCTGGGACCCCCTTTGTGCAAGCTTTCTCTTTTAGACAGATTCAATCTCATGTAGCCCAGGGTGGCTTTGAACTCACAGAGATCTGTCTGCCTCTGTTTCCTGAATGCTGAGATTAAAGGTGTGTGCCAGTACTGCCTAGCCTTATGGCTAACTATTGTGACTAGCTTTGCCCTATGATCTTCAGGTAAGCTTTATTTGTTAGATCATAAACAAAATATCACCTCATTTAACAGTTGGGTACATGGCTTGGTATATAATTCTTTGCTATCTATTTTAATAAGAAAATAAAACATAACTATATTTGTGGGTCAATGTCTTCATTCCTCAGCAAACATTCAGCAAATTGCTTTGCAAGACCATATGGAACTATGGTCACTCCTCCTGTGATGGCTCATTGCTTCCCATTATGGTTAAAATCTGACACATGCCCTTACAAGCTCACAGTCTTGGCATGTAATCTTGGGAGACTGTGTAGCATTTAGCAGGTGGAGCATGTCTGAGAGAAGTATGTCTCAAATGTGAGCAAGGCAAGTCTTTGTAGGTCTTATTACCACTGATTTCAGCTTTCTTTCTCTGATTCCTGGTCTGCCATGTAAGAAAATCATTTCCAGAAGATACATTCAAAATAAACATACTAAAGACAAAACAGAGAGGCAAAATTGGCAACCAAGATAGAAGCTAGAGAACCAGAGGCATAGAGTAGCAAGAATGTGTGGGTGGTTGACTGTATGGCCCTCAAAGATGCTACACAGCTCCTGGGGCTAGTTTTTATGTACACTTGCTGAGCTGTGACTTTACTCTTAACGAGCTTTGATGACAGATTTTCATTGCCGTATGCACATCATCTATTGCCAGATTTTACAAGGCCCTATAGCCATGTGTTTGAATAACAGTGACCAGACCTGGAAGGAAACTTAACTCCCCAGTCCTAACATGAGAACCACGTCCTTGGCAAGAACATCCCAGATCAACAAACATTCCCTCCCCAAACCCACTCACAGCACATACTGAATTTGTTTACTTCAGAGAAAATTTCTCTGGGGGCCTGTGTGGGTAGGAAACCCTGTATTGCTGTGTATTTGTCTACAAAATGATCACCAAATACATTGTGCTTACATAGTTCCTTTATATATGTGTCTTTATATATGTGTCTCTTTATATAAACCTCCATGCTTTCATCAAACAGAAAGAAAATGAATTCTATAGTCTTTCAATCAATAAATGACTAAGTTTCACTTTGGTACTGAGAATCTGGAAGAGTCACAAGTAATCAAATAATGTTAAAATGCAAAGTACTTAGGTGGCAGACTCGCTGACTCAGCAATGACCGAGTCCTGTGGTATCCCATTAGAAGCCAAGAGTGACAGCTCCTAATAATGAGAAACCTGATTTTTTTTTTCTTATTTTGAGTTGTTTTAGAATTCTTCCTTACCTTGCTTTACTCTCAATTATCAGTCCACTCATGTTAATAGACTGTGGTGTAAATCTGTACACAAATGCTTTCACACATGCGAGAACACAATCACTGCTTTCTGCTTCACAGAAATTGACATTATTTCATATTATCTTATATTAAATTTACATCTCTGACCTCTCCACCATCACCAGTATTACCACCAGACTGGGATTTCATGTAGTCAGAAGGAAGCTCACATTTGCTCCTCTGTGCTCACCAGTCACTTCCACACACAGATTTCCTTGGGGAGTGTTCTGTTCCCTCTTAATTCAGATCTACTATAACATGGAAGAAATGACCTAAGAATCTTATCTCATACAAAAGAAAAATGATGATTTGGTTTTCTAGACTAGCTCAGGTACTCCAAAATCAGGATAAGGCACATTTTTTAAATCTAGACAAACCCACCATTTGGACATGTCTATCTTGGAAAATTAACCATGGTATTGGAGATATATATGCATGAAGTGCTAAATTGAGGACAATTTAGTCACTTGTCACTCAGATATCTCACAAGAGCATATCCCGTGCTTTTCTGTAAGAACACCTCTCACATATTACATGTGATTTGAGCATCACTATAATGTCACCATCTCTTGAACCCACTTCAATTGGATAAATAAAATTCTATTGTAGCCGCAACTGCCAATGTAATGAAGCCACTAGCAGAATGTGAGCAGCCAAGTAAGCTAGGCCACATTCTTCCAAGGAAGGAACTCAGTGTTTACCATTCAGCAAACAGTGTCTCAGGCTATTGAAGTTGAGAGAATTGGAGCTTACTGGTCTACCATCCTCCTCCCATACAGAAGGCCCTTATTTGTCATCATTGGCATGTGTCCTCTCTAGCTGCTCAGGGTCAGACACAGAGAGACCATGACTTTCTCATCAGTCTGTATCTCATTAAAAATAATTTGCTCTGATTATGTAATAGCATATCTTGTAAATCACTAAAAAAAAACACAAAAAGTCTATTGAACTATAATAAAAATCTCTCATAATTAGTAAATCATACAGAACCCAAAATAGTCAATGGCATTTTCAAATATTTGTTCCCATTAGATTACTCAGTGCTAAAGATTTTTCTTTAGGAAATGCTGCCTTTCCTAGCTGCTAATCATTAGCCCTACTTTGTAGGGGAACCTGTAGCCACGCCTGCTTAGGGGCTGGCTACAGGTCTGCCTGACCACGCCTGAAAGGGTGTGGTCAGGGTGATGTAGAGTAAGAGTTTCAGGTGGCTGGGTTTCGCTTTGAGTTTCACCCTTTCTGCTTACTGTACGGACTGCTGCCGCACCGGCTGGCTAGGTTGCTCTGTAAGTAAGGCTTTTCCCTATTAAATAACCTTATATTTCTACTTGGCTCCGTATTGGTAATTTTCCACTTTACTACTTTTCTCTCACAGCCACATATCATTTCTGTTCCCAGTCCCAGGACATCCTTTGAAATAATATGATTCAGGCATTAACTTTGCCAATACTTTTTAAGATTGATTGATTGATTATGTATACAGTGTTCTGCCTGCACACCAGAAGAGGGCACCAGATCCCATGACATATGGTTGTGAGCCACCATGTGGTTGCTGGGAATTGCACTCAGGACCTTTGGAAGAAGAACCAGTGATCTTAACTGCTGAGCCACCTCTCCAGCTCCAATTTTACCAATACTTAGTGAATGTTCAACATATGCCTGGCATAAGGCTGACACTAGGATTCAAAGATGACTAATAAGTCATCTATGCCTTTAAGAAGCTTAGTAAGTTGTTAAACAACAATAAAGCCTTGTGCAGTTTGCATCAAAAAAAAAAAAAAAGCTTAGTAAGTCCCGCTCTGTTTCCCCATCTCCACACCACCACCTACCACCACAGCATCTGTATCCTTCCAGCCTCTTCTCTAGGGCTCTTTCTCCCACCCACAAGCCTCTGCCATGGTCCTTTCCTAACTCCCTAGCTTCTAGGTTACTTCAGGTCATATGCTCAAATCTAATGATTTGGGACAAGGATTTAAAAATAAGAGCAAATATGTGGCATTTGTCTCTCTGGGTTGAGTTACTTCATTCAGTATGTTTTCCAATTCTCTCTCTTTACCTGCTGAGTTCATGATTTCATTGTTCTTCACAGCTGAGTAGAATTCCTGTGTCTATGCACCACATTTTCATTATCCTTTTATCAGTTAAAAGACATTGAAGTTGTTCCATTTCCTAGCTGTTATGTACAGAGTGGCAATGAACATTGCTGACCAGAGATCTGTGAAGTAGGATTTCAAGTCCTTTGGGCATATACCAAGGAATGGTATATCTGGTTATGTGGTAGATGTACTCATAGGTTTTTGAGAATTCTTCACACTGATTTACATAGTGGCTGCCTCAGTTTGCAATCCCACTAGTGGTGAATGAAGTTCCCCATGTCTCTTTATCCTCACCAGCACTTCTTTAAGGTAAGATGAAGCATCAAGGTGTTTTCATTGGTATTTTCCTAATTGCCAAAGATAGCAAACATTTTTAAGATATTTGTCAGTTTTAGTTCTGCTTTTGAGAACACCCTGTCCCAACCAGTAGCTGGTTTTTAATTGGGCTGTGTTTGTTTTCTTGATTATTTGTTTGTAAATTCTAGTTGTTAATCCTCTATCAGATGTGGAGCTGGTGAAGACCCTGTCCCACTGTGGGCTTCCTCACCTCTGTACAGATGGTTTCCTTTGCTGCACAGAGCTTTTTAGCTCTATGTGGTCCCATTTGCCAGTTGTTGACCTTAGCTCCTGAGTGGATGTGGTCCTATTCAGAAGTCCCTTCCTGATCTATATCATGTAGAGTGCTGCCTGTGTTTTCTTCTAGCTGTTTCAGCATTTCAGGTTTCATAGTGAGCAGAGGGCAGCTAAATACAAAAGGAGGAAACAGAGAAAAATAACTCTAAGAATGTTTGAAAAGGCCGTAAGTAAACATTTTATCAGTCTAATTAAACACAACACAAAACACACACACACACACACACACACACACACACACACACACACACACAGAATTGGAGGATGGGAAGGAGAGTAAGATTACCCACCTGATTCCCTGGTGATCGTTGTCAGCATGTCTCCAAGGAGAGTGCCTCAGGTGTTGGTGGGTAAGACAAAGGGCACATAAGTATTCTTTTTTAATCTCTCAATTCTATTTTCTAGTGTAGTGTCATTAGCTACAATTCATTTAAACCAAATTTCCCTGGTGTTCACAGTCAGTTTTAAAACTTTTCAATCTGCGCCGTGAGATACCTTAGTGGGTAAAGGTTCCTGCTGCCAAGACTAACTGAGTCCGATCCCTGGGACCCACATGACAGGAGAGAGTCAACTCCCACAAATCAGTTATCCTCTGACCTCCACCCACGCACTGTGGTGGTGCACATATTAAAAAAGTATAATAAAATTGTTTTTGATATAAATGTATCTTGAGGATAGAGGATGTAATTCAGCTGGTAGAGTGCTTGCCTAACATGTACCAAGCCCTGGGTTCAAGCACAGCACTGAATGATCCGACTGTGGTGACTCATGCTTGTAATCTCAGCACTCAGGCAGTGGCGACAGGAAAAATCATTTGGGATATGAAAGTGTATGAATGTCTGACCTAAGGCTATCCAGAAATGAGTTGACAGGTTTCCTTTGCCTTCTATTTCCAAATTATTCTTCTCCAAAATGAGTGTTGCAATCTCAACCCTCACTTGCAGTGTGTGGCAATGTCTGTCATTCTCAAATCCTGTCAGCCTTTTAGAATTGTTTTAGACTTAAATTCTGCTTATGTGTGATAGGTGCCAACATTGTGGTATTTGAATTTGCATGTCTCTACTTACTAGTGAAACTGCATTTTTTTTCCATGTGTTTACTGGCTTACTAATTTACCTTTCCTTGAATTCCTATTTATATTTTACACGTTTCTCTAGTGAATTATTTATTGCCTTTTTACTTCGTTTTTAAGGAATATATGCTTCCTGTATGTACCTTTTACTTCTCTCTAATATTTTAATTTTTACCTATTGGGGAAGTATAACTTACCTGCAATAAAATGGATACAGCATACATGTTCAGTTATAAGCTTTTCTTTGTGTGTGTTGAGGGTGGGGGGCGCGGCTCAAGACAGGGTTTCTCTGTGGCTTTGAAGGCTGTCCTGGAACTAGCTCTTGTAGACTAGGCTGGTCTCGAACTCACAGAGATCCGTCTGCCTCTGCCTCCCGAGTGCTGGATTAAAGGTGTGCGCCACCACTGCCCAGCCAGTTATGAACTTTGACAGTTTCATAAACCAATATTATTAACAGATGAGCAAAATATAGACTATCATTCCAGAAAGTTCATGCCCAGAGGCTTCCACCCTAGATTAAATTGGGTCCAATAAATAGAATTATAGAGTATGTATTCCTTTATGTCTTACTTCTTTCACTCAATATAACATCTCCACCTTTGTGACTGAGGGTAATTAACATTTTTTATATGACTAGAGCAGAACAAATAATCTACTCACTAGCAGGTAGTCATTCTAGTTTGGGCTACTGTGAGTAAAACCTTCCATGAACATCTTAAATGAAATTCTTTGTGATATGTTCTTGTTCCTGTTGAGTGAATGAATAAAATACCTTCCAAATGCATTTTTGGTCTCTATATCTTATCTTCATATGTTTGGGCCACCTTTTCATCTCTTTGTGCCATGGTCTGCGTAATCGTTTCAGATCAATCTCTTTTCTGCAATTGTATCCTAACCTCCACATACCAAGTTTTCATTTCAATTATCATATTTGCATTCTGAGGATTCCGATTCTTTTAATCTTCTAAGTACTTTAATAGTATTTTATTCCTTTGTCTCTCTTTGGTGTATATTTTATTACTTTAAGTATTTGAAATAAACTATTTTATATCAGTGTCTTTGTTGTCTTCCAGCTGCCTCTTGCTAGTTTATAGTAATTTATTTCCTCCGGTGTTTTTTATTTCATTTACAACTTGATGTTGGTGAAGTTTTATGCTGTGAAGATTATTTAAGCTAGATCATAATATAATATAATTATATTATAATTTTTTAAATTAGCTTCCTAACCAGGTGTGGTATTGCACACCTTCAGTCCTAGCACTACAGAGGCAGATGCATAGGCAGGTTGATCTCTGTGAATTTGAGGCCAGCCTGATCTACATAATGAGTTCCAGAACAGCCAGAGATGCATAGTGAAACCCTGTCCCAAAAAAATAAACAATTTACTCCCTTATACCCCACTCAGCATCTATGAGTGAAGCATAAGATACCAGGACTTGTAACAGGAAGGGCTTAATTTGAACAAAAGTCATTAACTGTAGAAATGCACTGAAATGATAATCCAAAAAGAAGCCTAAGCCAGACCTTTCAGCAAGTCTTGCCTCCACTGAGAAACTTCATGATACTCTCTTCATGGCAATCTACCTCCTGAACATGTCTCCTTCTTTGAAGTTTTGTACCTGCCTCACTCACTGTGTCTGGCTCTCACCACCCACCATGCACCCTGCCTCCCACACAGAAACACTGTGTCTATGCTCTCAGACAGAGAGACTGGGTGATGAGGAGGAACACTTTGGGAAAAGCCAACAACTATAATAGAAGGCAAGTAGAAACTGCATCAAGAGATTCCCAGAGCAGACAGGAGGCAAAAGCTAGAAATGTGGACAGCTCAACACTCAAAATGGCCTAGCTAATGGACATATCTTCTGAGACTTTGCTTCCTGGGAGGTGTAGAAGTGAGAAAGGCCATGCAAACCTGTAGGGAGCCGGTTCCTGCATTATCCATTACAATAATGGTGCCTGAAGACACCAAGATGTAAATTACTTCACAGGCGCTGGGTAATCTCCATTCCTTTGATCTCTGCCTATCCCGTGGCTCATTTGGCCTGAGGAGCTGAAGCCATTCATAGGGTAACACATCCCAGGCGGCTGGCCAGCCTTTATAAGGGATGGTTTTCTTGGTTCAGTGTCTCCGCTCTGGTAAGCTTATGCATTAAAGCTTGTCTGCAGAAGGATCCGAGTGTCCTGCGTATATTTCTTGCTGGCGAGAAAATACAGCGCACGGGACACAAACCCTCGCTCAGAAAACAGTAGGCACGAAGAAAAGGGACTCCTTTCATACTATAGGTGGGAACATAAATCAGCATAGCCATCATGGAAAACTGTATAGAAATTCCTCAAAAACTGAAAAGTAAAATTCTCTTACAAGCCAGCAATCCCACTTCTGGGTATTTAGCCAAAAAATTTATAGTTGGCATGCTGGAGAGCTGCCTGCATTCCCATGTTTATTGAAGCCCTGTTCATAATTGTCAAGCTATGGAATCCACCTAAATGTCATTCAGTAGATGAATGAGTAAGGAAAATGTGGTGAGTACATACACAACATACCATTCAGCTTTTTAAAACTGGGAAATTCTATCATTAAAACAACATGTGCAGAACTGGAAAGCATCATAGTCACTGAGCTATGCCAGGCACAGAAAGACAAACGCTGTGTGTTCTCACTTACTTATGGAATCTAAAACCACTGAGCTCAGTTGAAACAGAAAAGCATTGGTTACCAGAGGTTAAGGAATGCAGGAATGGGGAGTGGATATTCAAAGTATACAAAGCCCAAATTAAACAGGGCAAATAAGTTAGAGGGACTTCCTTTTTCCAGATCTACTGCATAGCATGGTAAGTGTAGTGAACAGTACACTGTATGTTCAAAATCACCAGGGGAGTAAATCTCAAGTGTTCTTGCCACAAAAATGATAGGTATTTGAATGATGGATATGTTAATCAGTTTGATTGAATTATTCTATATTGTACCCATAAATCACCACCCTATAACTACGTTTTCTGCCCTATAACTACATAAAACTATAATTTGCCAGTTTACAATTATAAATGTTTTAGACAGTAGGGACAAAGCAAAAGAGAAAAACTGAGAGCATCAGAAAGCCACTAGTCAACCAGGACATCAAGATCAAGGGACTGAGCACAAGGTGGAGCCAGGAAATCATTACAGGTCATTTTTGAAATGTTGGAAAAGCCTCCTCTCAGGCATCCTTGACCCAAGGCTTCTCTGTACCCAGTATGCTTCTGAGGCAGCGAGGACAAAGAATCATACTCCTAGCCACAGTGCCAAAATAGACTTTTAACCATCATAACCTGTAAAGACTAAAATAACTATTTGTAAAGGTTTTGAGAGACAAATGGTAGTTTTGACTCCAGAAGTTCATCTGTGAATACCAAGATGAAGGTCTGAACTGAATGTTTATACCCCACTCACAGTTTATTCTATAAACAGTGGGCTGAAGAGCACTCAGGGTTATGGAGGGGTCACCTTCCTCTTCCTAGTCCAGACACTGCCACCTACCTGCCCAAGCCCAGAGGAAAATCTCACTTGAGGGGACAGGAAATTAGTGAGTGATTATGCATAAATCAAGGTATCACACTGAGGTTACAAATTATGTGGTAATACTCCCTGCTGACAAAAGTAAGCTAAAATGAGTAATTGATGTAGGAGAAAGGAGCCTCCTAACTCCCTGTATCAAGGTCCAAATCTATGGAGTGAGGACTTCAAAAGAACACATCTGCTAGAGGGCTAGTATCCAAAATATATAAAGAACTCAAGAAAACAAATAACCCAATTTAAAATGGGTACCTCTCTAAACAGAGAATTTTCAATAGAAGAAACGCAAATAACTGAGACACCCAAATGTTCAACATCCTTAGTCATCAGATATGCAAATCAAAACTGCTTTGAGATTTCATCTTACACATGTCAGAATGGCTAAGATCAATAAAACAAGTTCATGCTGGCAAGGGGTAGAGTAAGAGGAACACTCATCCATTGCTGATGGAAGCACAAATGTGTATGTCCACTATGGAAATTAGTGTGGCAGATCCCCCCCCCCCGGAAGATTAGAAGGGGCCCCATGGGGAATTCCAAAACAACCCAGGCTGCTGACAAGACTGTGGATTGCTCTCCACAAAGTGACAGCAAGACTCTGTTGCTGATGATAACACCTACACAACTCATTGACAATGGAGATATAGAGCCAGTGCCTACATAGAGTCTTCACCACTCTGTTCCAATGTCTTTGATACAGGAACATACTCTGTACACTCTAAAAAACAACAACAACAAAAAGTAAACATCAAGCCAGCCACCAACCGTTTATCTACAATGGCTTACTTGCCTGCAAGACATATTAGAGCAATGTTGGCACAAAGCTTGTAGAAGTAAGCAACCAATAACTAACTTGACTTAAGACCCACTCCACAAGGTGGAACCCACACCTGACACTGCTTGGGTAACCAAGAACCTACTATTTGATAGCCCAGGAACCTAGGGTAAAATCAAATAATAGTGGTCTAAAAAAGAAAAAAAATAGTGATAAAATGATTCCTAATGTTATTCTGCTACACTTGTAGATCAATGCCTTGTTCAGCAGAGAAACTTCCTCTTACAGTGGATGGAAACAAAGATAGAGACCCATAAGCAGACATTACAGAGGGTGAAGGCCCTTGGAGCACTCAGCCTTAAATGGTATGTCTCCATCAATTCCCTCCCACTCAGAGCTCAGGGAAAGTGCGTAAGAGCCAGAGGGGATGGCGGGCACCAAGAAAACAATACCCTCTAAATGAACATGAGCAAAGATCATGTAAATTCACAGAGACTGAAGCAGCACGCTCAGGACCTGCACAGGTCTGCACCAGATCCTCTGTGTATGTATCATAGATTTCAGTGTGCAAACAAGCAGGTCTCTGATTCTTGTGCCTTCTCTTTGACTCTTTTCCTTCTCTTGGTTTGTCTGGTCCAACCTCAATGTGATGGTTTTTGTTTATCTTATTATATTTTATTCTGCTAAATTTTGAATGAATGAATGAATGAATGAATGAATGAGTGAGTGAGTGAATATCTAGCCACTAGGGTAAGGGTTATGACTTATACCTGCTGGGAGAGTGAAAACCAGTTTTCTCCAGCAGAGTGATACTGGATATATCAACCACTCCACGACAGGCTTTAGTTCAGGAGTAATTGCCCAATATAGAATGCACTCGACAGAGGTGTGTGTGTGTGTGTGTGTGTGTGTTTATTTAATTACAGTTTGGGAGGATTTTGAGGGTGTGATTTTGTTTTGTTTTCTTAGTTTGGGTGGTCTATTGCTGTATTGGGTTTTCATTTGTTTTTTGAGAAAGAACCTAAAGTTGGGTGGATAGGGAGTGAGGGAAGATCTGGAAGGACTTGAAGGATGAAAAGAATATGAGCAAAATGAATTTAAGTTTTAAAAGTATCTTAAATAATGAAAAATATTTTTAAAAAAATAACCTCAGGGAACTCCCAGCTAAGAGAGAGGCAGGGGTGTGGCACAGAGGCAACAAAAAGCCATGTAGAAATACTACATCAGGGGCTGGAGAGATGGCTTAGAGGTTAAGAGCACTGACTGCTTTTCCAGAGGTCCTGAATTCAATTCCCAGCAAATCACATGGTGGCTCACAACCATCTGTAATGAGATCTGGTGCCCTCTTCTGGTGTGCAAGCATGCATGCAGATAATTGTATATATAGTAAATAAATGAAATCTTTAAAAAAAAAAGAGAGAGAGAGAGAGAAAGAGAAAGAAATACCACATCAGCAGTAGGTCCACACTGTGACAAAAGACCAAAGCATATATGTAAAGATGCTCACCGAATCCTTCAAAAACTAAGGAAATGGGGATGTTTGGGGTATATAATGGACAAAAATCTAAGTTCGATGACACTCACTTTTGGTAAGTACAGGAAACCTGAGCATCTTCAATACCTTTGGGCTAGTTACTAAAGTGTTACTAAAATTTTCCAACATAAAGCAAATGGTTTAATTCCATCTTTCTTTTTAATTCAAGAATTTCATTGCTAGGAACTTAAAATTACAGATGTACTTTTAAAAATAAACCTACAAATATGTTCATTGCAAAGTGGTTTTCTCAAATATGTTTTATAATGTGTTATACGGGGACATACATACAGAAATTCCAAGTAGAGAAGAATTATCCAAGGCCAACCACACCAATGGCAGGAGCTTAGGGACAAGGGGCAGGGAATAATGGACCATTGTGTGATATATGACTTCCAATGATACTTCTCAGGCAATAAAATAATCCCCCATACTTTATTTGGACCTTGAAGCTTTTTAAGTTTTCACTTCAACTTAACTCAATCCAAAAGTAATTCTGAGCCCTGTTCTGTTCTAAACATATTCTGTTACATGATTTTAATGGATCAGATTTAGAGGTGCTTTTGTAATTTGGCCATGCAGAATGGTATGACAGGAGGACAAACAAGCATGAGACCATGGAAGTGCATGATATTTCAGATGAGCAGAACAGAACACAGCACAGTTGGACTGCTGGGGGGGGGGTGCAGTAGGAATAGAAAATGATGCTGCCACTAGACATGCCACAAAAAAAATGTTGATTTCTCAGCAAAACAACTCCAGCTGCCATCTGCAACAAGAAATAGAGAAAGTAGAGGCCACTTAGCTAAGAAGGTACTAAAAGCAGAACAATGGCAGAAAGAAATAAGTTAAAGGGGGTGGGGCTGTGAACATTGTAGAGAGAGTATAAACAATGGCTACCTATTAGATGTGGGGAGAAAGGGAGGGATGCCATGGTAGACAACCTTCATTAGACATAGTCATTGCCCATATGTGGAAGATGAAGAAAAGTAAAAACACTTCCAGGCTCATTAACTATGAGAAGATGATGCTGTCAACTTAAATAACAATCAAAGAGAGATTTTTCCAAAGAATAATATTTACTTGGAGACACAGAATGATGAAATGGGAATACTTGGGCCACTGAAAACGATGAGCATATTCAATGAAGTTGAGGCAAGGGTGAAATTTTTAAATGGAATGAGAAGGATTACATAAGATACTTTGAAACAATAGTCCTTGGCTTCAAGATCATTAACAAGAGTGGTGCCGATCTGCGTTTGAAAAGGCAGTTGCCAGGCATATGTCCTTGCAGAAGTGGTTTTGGGGTGATATTGTGGTGGCCTTTGGGAAAAGTCACAATGTCTGCAATGGTTATCAGAGAATTGTGTTTGAGAACCCTTCCTTCATGCCCTCTGACTTAATCTTTTGTTAGGGTTGACTCAAGTCATCCTTGGTTCTGGAAAGTTTTCACAACATTGTTCATTAACAGAAAGGGGAGTAGGCTGGAGGACTTGCTTCCTGCTAGAAAGCTTAGATTTAAGGTAGCTGGGGTGTGCCAATGTCCAGCACTGGAATCTGGGAAAACAGAAACTTGGGATGGAAAAAGGTGACTCCAGTACATGGCAAGTTGAGAAGAGAGGGAGCAGTGTGCAGGGCCTCAGAGTTGTGCTCAGTACTTTGAAGGTTTGCCCGGCTTTCGTTTAAAAATTCACCAAACACAAGTGAGGAGTATAATCTTCTTCATCCTAGGCATTCAGAAATATAAAAAAATCAAGCCCATTTCCTCCACTCCATTTGGCAAGTCAAGGTCAATGAAGCTCAGAGTTTTCTGGTCCCAGTCCAAAAGTTCAACATCCAAAACCCTCCAAGAAAATAAACAAGCAAAAGCAGCAAAATGAACCAGAGTTGACAAAAAGTCACATAAATTAAATTATATGGGCTTTTTTTTTTCAGTTTCATGAGGAAACTTTCTCTTGACAAGAATATTGAGTTCATTTCTGCTGAATAACAGGCTGTTCTTGATCCCACGTCAGTCTCCAAAGAATTTCCCAACAATCTTCCTGTTCCTCAAACCCTGGCAAAGCTGAGGACATTCCCAAAGGCTGGATTCATTTAGGATGCTCATGTGACAACTTCTACACATCTTATTACATTAAGTTTTAGGGGTGCTCCTAAATATTTAAGCATGTAATTAATCAGAAAGCACTTCTGACTTTGTTTGCTCAGAGACGAAAACTGATTCTGATTGCAAAGACACACAGACAATTGGACACAGCTTGGAAGTGACACAAAAACCAGTGAATTATCACAAAAATGACCCCAATGTGTATCCAGGGCTTCAAGGCTGCCAAAGCAAATAAATCAAAGGTACAAAAAGTGGTTTTAATAATAAAAAATATAAACAAGCTGAAGAAGTTGTTCTCCCAAATAAGGATATTTTATTAAATAGCATTTTTTAGAGTCAAATTCAAACCAGGCACTGGGATTGAGTGCAGCATGTGAGTGGTGGATGCCCCTAAAATAAAGTACTATGGACTCAGGAATGTAACTTGAAAGAATTATGGTATTTTTCTTATAAATCCAATCTTGTAATTCACACATCAAACTATCCTTGAATTTTCAAAACCTCAGAAAATTTTTGCATGTAGTTCTGTGTGTGTATGTGAGGGGGGAAGAGGAGAGAGAGAGAGAAAGAGAGAGAACAGTATCAAAGCCAGAGGAGAATTTGCAAGAGTTGGTTCTCTCCTTTCACCATGTGTACTTCGGGAATCAAACTCGGGTCATCAAGCGACTTTATCCACTGAGCTATCTAACTGTTCCTCTGATAATTTAATAATTGGAAATTTTAACTCTGTGTCCATATAAATGAAAGTTGTCTTTATTTGGTATCATTGTGATAAATGAGACTACTATAAACCTGGAAGGTTTGGTTGGTCCTAGATCTTGGTTTGCTGGCTCTTGTGTGGCCCCTTGCTGCAAGTACACTTACTTCTCTATGTCTTCTGTGGATTATTCACTTGACACTTTTCTTCCGGAACCTTCTTTCTCTGGATCCTGTATGTTGTCTGTGGGTGGTCTTTCCAGTTTGGAAATGGGTATACCTGTAACATTAGCCATGACACCACTCACCAATGCACGGTTTTCAGTCTTCATTCCTGAGGTGTCTTTCCCGTCCCTGCCATGTCATCTCCACCCACTCATACTTCCACCCGATATGGGTCCCAAAAGTGAGTCTCCTGCTCCACTTTGATACTGTCCTGATGTCAGCCCATTCTCAATAGCAAACTGCCGTGTAGTGGTTCATGTAAAATGTAGATCAGTTTTGGTTTTGTTTTGTTTTGCTTTTTGGGTTTTTTTGTTTTTTGTTTTTTTTTTACTGTTAAGAATGTAGATTTTGGAGCCGGGCGGTGGTGGCACACGCCTTTAATCCCAGCATTCTGGAGGCAGAGCCGAAGGGATCTCTGTGAGTTCTAGGCAAGCCTGGTCTACAGAGAGAATTCCAGGACAGGCTCCAAAGCTACACAGAGAAGTCCTGTCTCGAAAACCAAAAGAAAAAAGAAAAGAAAGAAAGGAAGGAAGGAAGGAAGGAAGGAAGGAAGGAAGGAAGGAAGGAAGGGAGAGAGAGAGAGAGAGAGAGAGAGAGAGAGAGAGAGAGAGAGAGAGAGAGAGAGAGAGAGAGAGAGAGAAAGAAAGAAAGAAAGAAAGAAAGAAAGAAAGAAAGAAAGAAAAAGGATGTAGATTTTGGTCTCGGGCTGCCTGTCGCAGGCATGAGCCCTGTCCGCAGCAGCCAACCAGTCTGTGCTATGTCGCCTCTTATTTGCTTGCAGCCCTTGGGGGCAACTCTTCTCCTACAGCCAAAGACATTAAGAAGATACTAGACAGCGTGGGCATCAAGGGGGACTACGACCAGCTCAGCAAGGTCATCAGTCGTCAGTGAGCTGAATGGGAAAACGTGATGATGTCATCACCCAGAGTATTGGCAAACTTGTGAGTGTGCCTGCTGGTGGGGCTGTGGCTGCTATCCTTGGCTCTGCAGCTCCTGCTGCTAGTTCCCTCCCCACCCCCACCACACCCCAAACCCCACCCCACCAGGTGCAGCAGAGAAGAAAAACAGAAGAAGGAGGAGTCTGAGGAGTCAGATGGTGACGTGAGATTTGTCTTGTTTGATTAAATTTCTGCTCCCCTGAAAATAAAGCCTTTTCAAGTAAAAAAAAAAAAAAAAAAAAAAAAAAAAAAAAAAAAAAAAATGTAGATTTTGTTGTCCAGCCAACTTGGCACCACTATTTGGTATATATTTAACCTGTAGAGAAAAATCTTAAACTTTTCTCAATTTGATTTTGTTTATCGGTCAATTCAAATAACTCTTCCTCCAAGGGAAGGCTATGAATAGGTTAAAAACAAAAATTATAAAATTTGTAATAGAGCAAGTGTGCAATAAAGCTGGCCTATACTACCCAGTCCCTTTCTGATTACTTACCCTGCCTCCTTTGCTAAATATGAATTTCTGGAAATGTCCCATGCCTGCCCACAGACTTTTGCTTACAGGTATTGCCTCCTTCACTATTAAGTCATCACTGTGCTAAAAGCTGCTGATTCTGATTGTGATTTTCCACCAAGCTCTATACAATCCCACTTCACAATTACCCTTAAGGACATTTCTCCTTGAATGATTTGTTAGTACTCAAATCCAACACATAACAAAAAGAGTTCAGTCCTCCCTGACATAATGACACCATCATGGCGCCTCCTGGTGCCCTTTGGTTTTGAGATTCACATAGACCTGTGTCCAGATACTTTCAGCATTTAACAGGGTCCTCACTTCCAGTCACTTGCTATAGATTAATGCATAACTGAAAGAAAAGGAAGTAGACAGAACCAGGGAGAAGTTTTATAGGAAGTGATAGGGACATGAAAACAGGTTATCAGCAGCTCAGGAAAGCAACTGTTCTGAGAGAATCACTATACTGACCAGATCCACTTGTACTATCTGGGAAGAATTTACTGTGATCTTGCAAATCCAGAAAAGGATGACAGCCACTTCATGACCAGTAAAAGAGACTCAACTAGACACTTGTTCATCCACATGTTCATGGACTCACTTTTTCCAAAATATGCATCTTTAAAAGCAATGTTTCTCTCTTTTGGGTGAAACAAATAGAAGTTAGGAAGAAAACAGAAACAGTTCAAGGCTCAGGACCACATCACTGGATGTATGGAAACAACTTAGCAAAGTATACAACAGCTACACATATCACTGTCTGTCACTAATCTATGGACTAGACTTCTATGGCCATGTTGCACATTCTCTCTGGTCACCCCTAGTCTGCATGACTCCCTAGTATCTGCCCAGATTCTCCAGCTGTCTTGCCATGTTTGCTTGCAGGTGTCAGCACAGACATGGCTGTGTACAAGCCATGCATAACACAACTATAAGGCAATGACTACCTTAGATTTCTCCTAATGTGGAGAAGACAACTTCAGGGTTGAATGAATGGAAAGTCAAAGCCTTGCTTCCCTATGGGATAACACCAGACTCCGGAGTACCCAGTACAGGGCTCTAGAAATAAAAAGTTGTTGGGCTCAACTGGGCACCTGTACATTTAAACATCTATGGACTTATGTTTTCCAATATCTTTGGTTGGGTACATAACCAAGTATCAAATCATTGTATGAGGTCTGCCAAATGTCTGAGACACAACTTAAAATTTTATCTGAAAATTTTATCTGAAAAACCTTAACTTCATACAGGGACTATCCAGAAACCCTCTGTAGCTCCTCACTCATGAGCCATCTGTATAATACATGGTTAGTTAGTAATTCTTGGGTTTTAGTAGTAAATTAGTCAGTTTCTACATTAGTTCAACATAAACATGAGATTTTTCTCATTATTGTAATACTTTTCTGTATTTATTTACCAACACTTAATCCCCTGTTTATTTTGTAGACTTGTTTTTTGTTACTTGTTTTTTCCTTGCTCATGGGAATGCCTTTTCTGCTTTGTTATGAAAAGCTAATAATAGATTATTAGCATGTGTCTTAGTCAGTGTTCAATTGTTATGAAGAGACATTATGCCCAAGGCCACTGTTACAAAATAAATCATCTAATTAGGGCTGGCTTATAGTTTCAGAGGTTTAGCTAACTCCCATCATGGCAGGGAGAATGGCAGCATGCCGGCAGGCACTGGAGCAGTAGCTAAGATCCTGAGATAGGCAGAGAGAGAGACTAGGCCTGGCACGGGCTTTTGAAATCTAAAAACTCATCCCCAGTGACACATTTCCTCCTACAAGGCCATACCTCCTAATCTTTCTAATTCTATCAAAGAGTTCCACTTCTTGGTGACTAAGTACTCAACTGAAACCAAAGTCATTCCGAACCCTACCACAGTATGTTTCAGTTTAGTTCTACCAGGTCAAGAAAATCTCAAAATATATAAGGAAAAGAATTTCTGGAAATTAGATTGAAGCAAAAGGCATGTGTAAGCCTATCTACTTCCGATCTTAAATATTAATTCTTCTCTAAGATAACAGGTAAAGTTACACTCTTGTATTTTCAAAATGGTGGTGAGAGATAAAAATCCATTCTCCTAGTGCTCATGGGAGAAAGGAAATGGATTTAGTGTTTTTCTAATCTTCAAAGAATAGTCATATAGTTTTCCAGTAGTCAGTAAACCTCTCTAACAAGTTCAAGTTAATATGTGGCCTAGAGATCATCCTTGTGAAATTTTAGTGAAAAAAAGTGGCTGCCTTTTACCCTTGTCTAAAGAATTTGCCTGAAGCTAAAGTAAGGAGTTTTGAATTTATTCTGTTGGCAAAGGAAATCTCAAAGGAGCCTAGTATAGATTCTGTCATGAGGTTATTAGTAGTAACTCTAATGAAGAATAATAATGAAAGGGAGCAAGCTGAGTAGGGCATTTACATTACAAAATGTAAAATTTAAGGAGAAAAGAAACATCAAAAAGTGGAATGGAACTAAGTCATATGTTCAAGGAGATAAACAGATTAATAAATGGAATAAAGGGAGTGGTGACCTCAAGGCTGGATTCTACCCAGCTAAGTTTTTGATTTGTGAAGGGGAATTAAATAAACACTTAGAGCCAGGTGTGTTGGCACATACCTTTAATCCCACCACTCAGAAGGTAGAGTTCAAGGGCAGTCTGGTCTACAGATCCAGTTTCAGGACATCCAAGCTTAGGAAATGAAGGTGGAAAACAGAAAGCTGGTGAAGATGCAATTCAACCAGGGGGCTATGTTCCAGCACCAGCAAGCAGCAGAACTTAGCAGCTTCAGCCATGTGGTTCTGGCTTTAGAGTCAAGGATAGAAGAAAGGGATTATGGAGTTTGCCCTCACAACTAAGGAAAGCCACTCTAGTCAGGCATATGTGTCAGGTGTGTCCTTGAATGGAGGCCTAGAGAGGCCGTTTTGTAAAACTGTGAAGATGAATCTTGGATTGCCTAGGAGACCCCAAGATATTGGAGATGCCAGGGCCATGGGATAGTTGCCAAGGAAAGCTGCCAATGGGGAGTGGAACCAGCCCAAGAGAAAGAAGTGTGTTGCAGTCAACAAAGCTGAAAGGAGTTGGAGATCTGAAGAGTATTTTGATGTCAGACATGGAGATGCAGAGTTTGGAGTTTGGAGTGTGTCCAGCTGGTTTTTGGTCTATCATTGGTCCAGTATTTCCTCCCTGTGCTCCCTTCCCTATGTATTACAATGGTAATGTATATCCTGTGCCATTATATGGTGAAAGTGTGTGGTCTGTTTTTTATTTTAATTTTAGAGGAGATTAAGGGAAGAGATTACATGAATCTCAGAAGAGACTTTGAATTTTAAATACATTTGCGACTATATGGGGACTTTTAAAATTGGACTGAATGCATTTTGCATTATGATATTATTACAAACTTATGGGGGCCAGGGAGTGGAATGTGGTAGTTACAATGTAATTGGCTCCCATAACCTCATATGGAGTGGCAGTATTAAGAGATGTGATCTTGTTGAAGTGGGTATGGCCTTGTTGAAGGAAGTATGTTGCTATGGGGGCAGGCTATGAGATCTATGCTCAAAATACCACCCAGTGTCTCAATCTACTTCCTGTTGCCTGCATATCAACATGTAGCAGTTCCGTCTCCAGCACCATGTCTGCCTGCACACTGCCATGTTCTACCATGATGATAACAATTAGACTGAACCTCTGAACTGTAAGGGAGCCACCACAATTAAATATTTTTCTTTATAAGAGTTGCCATGGCAGCCGGGCGTTGGTGGCGCACGCCTTTAATCCCAGCACTTGGGAGGCAGAGACAGGCCTCTGTGAATTCAAGGTCAGTCTGGTCTCCAGAGAGAGTGCTAGGATAGGCTCCAAAGCTACACAGAGAAACCCTGTCTCAAAAAACCAAAAAAAAAAAAAAAAGAGTTGCCATGGCATGACATCTCTTCATACCAGTACAAACCCTAAGACAGTCATCAAGGAGTGGCTCTACTTAAGAAGGAGGTATAGTCTTGTTGAGAAGAAGTGTGTCACTGGTGGTGGGTCTTAAGGTTTCAAAGGCCCCAGCCAGGCCCAGTGCCTGCCTCTCTTTCTGCTGCCTGCAGATCCAGATGTAGAACTCTCACCTACTTCTCCAGCACCATGTCCGCCTGTGTGTCACCATGCTCCCCACCATGACAACTACGGATTAAACCTCTAAAACTAAGCAATTAAATGCTTTCCTTTGTAAGAGTTGCCATGATCATGGTGTCTCTTCACAGCAATAGAACACTGACAGGTCAGATGGTAACTATGATGGTCAGCTGTACATCATAGTGACAAAATACCGGAGAAAACCATCCTAAGGGAGGAATAGCTTGTTTTAGTTCACAGTTGTATAGGTTTCAGACTGTGGTCACTTGTTCTCATTGCTTCTAGACCTATCATGATACAAAGGACCATGGTAGCAAGTGTGCAATGGAGGAAAACTGTTCATCTTATGGTGTCCAGGAAGCAGAGAGATAAAGGAAGAACCTGAGGATCAAATACAGCCTTCAAATGCACACTTCTGGTGACCCACCTTTCTCAAATTGGCTAAACCTGCCAAAGTTTTCACCACCTGGCAATAGCCCGTTTAGCTATCATCTACTGATGAGATCAGAGACCTCGTGGTCCCATTACTCTCCAAAGGCTTCGCTGTGAGAGGACATTTCAGAGCCAAACCATTGCAATGCCATTTCCCAGTCTCAGACAGGACACTGTGAGAAAAGAACAATGTCACAGTACAGCCTGGAGTCAGGTGGGGCCTCAGAAGTTATGGGGGTGTGGCTTCTGCAGGACTGAGTCAAAGAGGGGGTAGGGAAGGAAAAGCCGACTCTCTGTTCACATTTCTGTGACCACAGAAGAGTCCAAAAGAGGCCAGAGGACACAGGAGGTGGCCAGATGGAAGCAGTGAAGCAGTGACATTTCAGATCATTAGAAGACAGAAGCAGTGGGTTTTGTTCTTTTTCATGAAGAGAGCAAGAGCATCTGGAGGACGCGTAGGTTTTGGTCTGAGACACCTGGTTAAAGAGAATTGCCATCATTAGCATGCAGAAAGCTAGAGAATCGAGTATGGAAGTTAAGAGTTTGGCTTTGAATGTCTAGGATGCTTACTCAGAAGGTAAATGTGGGTATGAGATTAAAGCATAAGAGATAAAAATGGGTGGGTCATTTGTAAATTGATGAGCATGGGGCTGCCTAGAGTATTTTTGAAAGGCATTAAAGATGATCAAAAAGAGTCAAAAGATGCTACATCTAGGGCAATCCAACATTTACAGCTTTAGGAGACCAGATGCAGATGG